>NW_023644168.1:0-2500 GCF_015228065.2 Penaeus monodon | reverse complement strand
AAATTATTTACACATGCTTCTATAATTCTCAGAATTTAACCAATATGTTATATTCATGCTAGGGTTATATCTATATAACAATGTTGTACTGATATTGCCATCCACACATCTCCATTTTTCACAATTGTTTTTTCAAAAAATTAATAAATAAATAAATAAAAATAATAATAATAATCATAAAAAAGTTTTTTCTGGTTTAGATTATGATCTCATGCATTTATCAAATGTTTCAGATAGGAATTTCTACTTTCATATATAAAATAAAAAAATATATGCCAATTGAAAACGTTCATTCTACTTGACTTGGTGATAATCTAATCGCAAAGTACACTAAATTTTTATTTATATACATAACATCATTAGATTTAGCAAAGAAATAATAGAGATAACTTATCTGGGAAAGTGTCCAAATTTCCAATAGCCTGTTCTCAGTTCATTGTTCACTTAACTCAATGTCACCAGGAAAATGCTGTGCTCATTTTAGAATTTTTTGTGAAATGTCTCTGCACATAGATGGCTCTGCTAGTGCTTAGCCACAAAGGAGTCAATTAGTAGACCTTATGACTTACCTGATTTCACCTTTCCTTGAATTTGCAGGAAAAACTTTTTTTTTACTAATGTTATCAATATCAATGGTGTTATTTTTATTATAGACATAGTTACTATAATGATATTGACATTAGTAGTGGCAATATAAGAAAAAATATTTTCGAAAATCAAGGAAAAGGGTAAATAATTGGCTCATTGGTAACATTGTACAAGTGGAGCCACCTATGTAAAAAAAACAATAAAGTAAACTCAAAGTGGGCATGGCATATACATACATGCCATGCCCATTGGTTTGGGGTTAAGCTACAGTACCATCCAGTGCTGGACCTTGTATCTAAGGAGTGTTGTTGGACAGGACTAAAGATCTCTGCAGTCAAATCAATACCCATGGTACGGAGACACAATGTTCAAGGTACACGTCAGCATGTCCAGGGAATGGACCTAGAGTGGGTTCAGGTCTTCCACTACTTTGGGGTAAGGAATGACCAGATCCTTTCCTTCCACAAAGAGGTCCAGTAACTGGCTGACCAAACCAAAGCAAGATTGTCTTTAATGAGACTGCAAGACACATAGGAATTGGACATAAAAGCACTGAGCTCATTTTATGTACATGACGTCCATCCCATTGTGGACTATGTTTCTGTCACCCTCACTGCCACCAAACCAAGAACTGAGAGAAAAATTGGAGAAAATTCAAAATTAAGTCTGGGCAAAGAAAACAGTCTATTACCATCTGGTTAATGCAAATCAAATAAACAATATGGATATTGGGAAATGGCCAAAAGCAAAAAAAAAATTAGCAGATAGAAGGCATAGAGTCTTGTCGCTGCACAGACGTGTTTGCGTGGGCCTGGCCTACAAGCTGCTACCTGGCAGAGCAGCCGCTCACATAAGCTTAATGCACAGATTTTTTTTCTGATTTGATTGCCATGATACAACCGGATCTAATAGGTTAATAGAGGTGCCAAAGTCACTCTCCACGAAATCAGACTAGGTTACCACTGCACATGGAAAATTATGGAAACAACTGACTGTACAGACAGGTGTTGCAAGCATTATGACAAGCTGAACACCACCCTATTAATTATTTACAGAGTTGTGAGCACACACAATTTCTGAGAAAGGGAACACCCACCACAGCTGCTGAGCAGGTAAAAGATTATCCCGCATGCTTACATTGTGGTGACAGGAGTGCCTGCTGGTTACCTGGCCACTACAGTAATCATTCAGTGACATTGAATCAATTGAGACATCCTTAAATAGTTAATACAGGTCAGGCATATATTCAGAAGGCCTGGGCAAAGCTAGACTTTCCAAATCTCACTCACTCACTCCTGTGGTTGTACTTTTGTGTCTCCATAAATTATGCTAAAATTCCCATTCTTTTTCCATACTCATGGCCTCCAAAAATATGTGCATACAATATATATATATATATATAATATATATAATATAATATAATAACATAACATAAAAAAAATACCCATCAGCATTCGGGTAATGTATAGTTGTAAAAAAAAAAAAAAAAAAAAAAAAAAAAAATATAGATATATAGTAGATAGATATATAATAAGATATATAGATACAAGAGATAAAAAGATAGATAGTAGAGATACAATACATATAATAATAGATATATAAATAACAGAAGATATATAAATAGAAGAATAGATAGATAGATATAATAAAGAATAATAGAGAGAGATTAATATATAACATAAATATAATATATATATATATAATAAAAGATATATAATACAATACATAGAATATAAAGATAGAATATACATAAAATATAATAATAAATATATAATATATAATATGATAGAATGATAAAAACCAAAAAAATATATATAATAATATATATCATAAAATAAAAATAATAAAATAGTAATATATTAATATTATATATAAATCATAATACTATAATATATATAAATAATTATAATTA
>NW_023644165.1:24002-37876 GCF_015228065.2 Penaeus monodon | reverse complement strand
TGGTGAAACATTCGTTTTGTTTTTATTTCAACTGTCATCTGGTGAGGGGTTCACCTCCACCATCTCCCTGATCTGAACATCTTGATCTTCGGTTGTCTTTCGTGGAGCACCGGAACGAGGGCGATCGTTCAGGGTGCTCTCCTCCTCCCACCTCTTTATCCACCTGTAAATTACAGACCGGGAGATACCCAGCTCCCTGGAAATTTCACTAGGAGAGAGACCACTTTCTCTCATCCCAATGATACGACCACGATTTTCAATTTTAGTCTGCCTTGTGTTCATCTTCAAGAATGTCTGCTAAGTCTTTCACTGGCAACCTCGTTTTCACCTCTGATTTCACATACGTCATAATGGCGTCATGTTATCGAGAATACATTTTTTCTTTGGTTATTTAACATCTACCTGGGTTAACAGCGAGATAGATATTATGGAATTTAAGGGTATTCATTAGCATAGAGATTATAAAATAAAATATATTTTATATATTATAACAGTTGGTTCCTCTTTCTTTAAATTATACAATTAGAAGTTCTAAGTTAGTAAACAAGCGTTCAGCTTACTGCATGCTCTGAACATTTCGTATGGATGAAAGTGATTACTTCATAAACATAAATCATTACACACACAATGATAAATGATACAAATATGTAAATATATATATGCATATATAAACACATATATGCCTATGTATATACAGTTTATAGACGAACTGACAAACAAGAAAATGCGAAATACAAATATGACAGACAAATGTAGAGAATGAGATACGATAGAATATTAGAACATGCAAAGAGGGAATGGGAAATAATGCGTAGGAAACCGGAATTTGTTTATAAGCCTATACCCCGGGGAGACTACGAGGAGTTATAGAAAATAACGGTGGTTGGAAAAGGTTTTGATAAAAATGAATTGTTCCTGCGAGTATGATTTTCCTCAATATTTGCCTTCTTTTTCTACATATCACTGTTCTTTAAAAGTAAAAAGGCAACTAAATATCTTTAAGAAAATGATGAGTGTTTTACCAATTAGTCAAATCATACAAAGCAAGATAGCATTTCAGTATTCAAATACATGTTACTTTTTGCTGAACGTGGTTCAAAATGTTTGAAACGCAAAACTATAATTCTAATTCGCTACGCATACTAGTAGTCAAACAACTGAAAATGTTCAGCATCTCTAGTTTCTCAACACGCACATATACTCACAATGATGAAACCCTTATATATATATTCACTGTATTCCTAATGTGATTTTGTGTATAGTTAATGTTCTATAATGGTTATAATATAACATTTTTTCTTCTGAATCAGTGTTTGGATCTGACGAAAAGAGAACTTTATTTGTTCAATTAGCTATTTACGAGTAGTTGCAAAGCTCTCGCCGAATTTGCATATTCTATTTCTTCCAGGCTGCCACACGTAGCTGTTTATAGAAAGCAGCGTTTATAAGTGTACAGAATGTGCAGTTATAATAATTTGTGGAACTAATGCGCCGGCCCACTTCCATGGGTGTTTCCATTTCATAATCAAATAATTCCAAGAAGTCGTGTATGAAAAAATACTTTTTAATGCCAACGATATCTAATACATTTAATAACAAGAAATTAAGTTTTCGTAAACTTATCAAGTGAATATATAACTTTGACTTTGCAATGAAGATAAATATGCAAATTTAATGACACCTACACATATACAGTGGATAGATATGAATTGACAAACGATAGAATAAAATTACAAATATGACATAACAAAAGTAGAGAGCAACATATACCCACTCCCTCAGGATAAATGTGAAATGGTTAATGGTTAAAAGCAAGAGAAATGTGCTAGACATCTAAGGTCCGATTACGGACTGGTGTCTCAAGCATAGGAGCAAAGGAAGGTGGAGGTGATTGTGTGGTAGGGGAAGAGGGGGTGGAACGTTTGTTCTGTCTGTTCGGGCAGTGCGAGGAGGGAGAGGGGAAGGTGTTGGGGTTGTAGTGGTGATTGAAATATTTGTGGTAGAGATTGGAGTGTCTGGATTTAGGATGGCAAAAGGGGGGGGAGGTAGGAGGGTTTAGGAGAATTGATAGAGTGAGCAGTATTACTGGAGTAAGGAGTAAGAGAGAAACCATGTCGACGTGCTTCTTGTCTGGCTTCACGTAGTGTGAGTCCAAGTTTGAATCTGAGAGTTGCTACCTCAGACTCAAATTTGTAGGTGGGACAGCCCCTATAAAATACATTATGGGGGCCGCCACAGTTGGCACATGTGCGTGATTGTGCAGGGCAGTTAGATCGGGTATGGCCAGGTTGGGCACATAGTGGGCATCTGGCTATGGAACGGCAATGTTTGGCTGGGTGTCCTAGACGCCAACAGTTTTGGCACTGACGTGGAGGAGGTTGGTATGGACGAACAGGGAGGGATTCTCCTCCTATGTAGACGTTAAAGGGAAGGTCATGTCTACGGAAGGTAATTTTGGCTATGTTAGTAGGTTTCTTTCGATGACCTCTGGGGGGAATGGAGTAGCATTGCACTGATGTTGCATCATAGTCTGTGAGACAGGCAAGTAGATCTTTTCCACAATCTGACCAATCTTTGTCATAGATTGGGCAATTTGCTGGGGAGATTGAAACTGTTCCGGTGCAAGTATTGAGGGTTGGATGGGGTTCTGCAAGGATGGGGTTACCATATAGGTCTGTTAGTTTTGTTAATGCTATAGCTTGGTTTTCGGATGTTACTGTGACAAGACGGGAGCGGTCGGGTCGGCTACGGAAAGAGACTTTACCTACTTGTTTTTGGAGACATTGTTGGAAGAGAAGGGTGTTGTCAGAGTAGGGAGCTGTGGGAGGGATCACGAAAAATCGGTCCCATTTGGCTGCGCTGAAGAGGGTATTCAAAATTGTTGTAGAGATAGGGGTAGTAGAAGGGCGGGGGCGTGACGAAGATGGAGTAGTGTTGAGGGAGGTAGTGTTATGGGGAGGTGGGCAATAAGGCTGTAAGGTATTAATAAGGGAGGATGGGGTGGTTGATGTTGGAGGTTGTGGGGGTAGAGGTGTTGAAGTTGAGCTTGCTGGGAGAGTGGAAATGTTCCTTAAGGGTTGATTGTTGGCTACTGTACTAGTAGGTATTGATGATGGGGTAGTTATTGCAGTGTTCGGAGCCGTGGTCAAAGGAGAGCCTGGGGTCAGGGAATCGGGTGGGTTTACATCTTTGGGGCTATTTGATAAAGGGGCAAGCCTCATTGCCCCTAATAGTGGAGATAAGTTTTCATTACTGGCCATGGTAAGCCTGGATTATGTTGGGGATAAAAACAGTCCACCCCTCAGGGTCCCCTTGAGGGGTAAGGGCTAGATAACTAAATCAGGGGAATACCGTGCCCATGGCTCCCTCAGGCCGTTCAGGACTGGCACAAAGTCAGCCTTTCATCCTTTCAGCACGGCTCTCACACCTTAGGAGGTGGATAGCAGAAGGGTTTGGTGAAGGGACAGAAACGAAAGGTGGGAAGGAAAATAAAGACCATGCAAAATTAGTTGAGTCGAGGGCTGAGTCCCAAGGTTGGGGAGTTCCCCATCATTGGGTCCCAGTCTCCGCCTCCTAAGCCCCACCACGACAACAACGGGCAAGGGATTGGGGGGGGGGATAAATTTGAAAACATTTAAGATATTAAAATACCAGAACATTTAACGGAAGAAAATTTTTTCCCCTTCCCTTCAAACCACCGACTTGTATTTTGCTCGGTTGAAAACGTTAAACGTGCATTTAAATTCAGCTGTTCGAATGTGACGGCGTCCCCTAGAAATGCCATAGCTTTGGAATATTGACAGCAAAAACCATTATCAGAAATTTAGCATAAAATAAAGTATTTCGTATGAAAAAAAACAAATCATAAATTTTTTTGTAATAAAATTTTTCACACCGCATACGCACAACACCGGCGCGTAGACAGATCAAATTTCTCCACTCACATTCAGCCCCGCACATACATGCACACACAAACACCCCACACATGGTAAAGCGCCTTTTTTTCTCCATACCCATATTGCGGTTTTGCGTTCATGTAATGTTCTATAATGGAGAATATAACGTAATATGTTTTCTGTTTATTTATTTGTTTCGGTGAAAAAAAAGTCTCACTTCTCAGCGAATTTGCAGATTTCTAATTGATTTCTATATTCAAGAAATATGCAAATATCATTGTTAATTGTTGTGTTGCCATTTCAATAAAACAATTCCAGAAAGTCGCATTTGAATATATATATATAATATATATATATATATATATATATATATATATATATATATATATGTATATATATGTAATATATATATGTATATATATGTATATATATATATATATGTATATATATGTATATATATATATATATATATATATATATATATATATGTAATATAGTAATATATATATATATATATTTATATATATAATATATATTATATATATATATATGTATATATATATATATGTATGCTATATATATGCATACATATATAGTATATATATATATATACATACACATATCTATATGCATACGTGTATATATATATACGTATGCATATATATATATATGCATAATATATATATATATATATATTATATATATATAATATATATATATATATTTTATATTTTTTTTTTTTTTTTTTTTTTTTTTTTTTTTTATTATATTAGAATATTTCTTACTCATGATATATTTTAGTGACATTTACATAGCTTGAAATAAACTTATTGCAAATTCTTTAAATAACTAGCATAGCTATCTTTTTTGTTTGTCAATAAAAATATTCTTTAAATACCACTATTTTAGTATATTTCAACACAACCGTAGTGAAAAAACCAGATGTTTTCATAACCAGCATTATAACAACAAAACAATCAAAATAAATATGAGTTTGTCATATTGATATTTCAGTTTATGAAAGCTATTTAGAAGTCATAAGATCTAGAAAATTAAAATCCCTGCTTTATAAAGATTTTAAGATTTAAACTTTCGTACTAAAATAAACATCTATTTAAAAGCACAATGAACAAACTAAAAAATTTTTTTCCTTCTTTGCTTTGCAGCTCAAAAATCTTTTCAAAGGGACAGTCTCGCAATTGTCACTTTCGATACACTTACACTGATGAAGTTGTTTTTCTTGGAGGGGGTGAAGAGCGAAGCTGGTTTTTTATCCGTTTTAACTGAAAAAATTTCCTCACCAGAACATTTTGTTACCTCAAAATGAGGGCCCAAAAAACTATTCAACTTTTGGGGAAAACAGACTGAACTTTGTCTTAAAGTAACATAAGAGATCTGATGACTAATTTTTTTTTTGTTCAGAACTTTTCTTTTTCACGAAAGGTGGAAAACCCCTTTAATTCGGAAAAAAATGCCCTCCACTTTTTCAGGGTATGTTTCAATCTTTTTTTGACTCCCGTTGACATCGTTTCCTCTGAATTTTTTAGATTAGTGGAATAAAAAAGTTTGGGAAATAAAGTGTAAACCTTGCTTTTTTTTAAGATTTGATTCCAAGCTTCCCAAAGATGGGATTAAAAAGACTCAGTTGAAATGTGTTTGTGGAGAAAGTTGCTTTTGGCTTGCAGGATAGGGGTTTTCATCAAACTGATTTTCTTTTTTTTGCTTTTTTTAGAGTATTTCTATAGTCAACTTTGGGGAATGACTTTTTGCTTCATTTTCAATATTTCCAAAAATTTTTTTTTAAAATTTTAAAAATGATGAAAGAGAAGAAAAAAAGAGGGGCACAGGTTGCCAAAAAAAAATCTCGGGGATCCTGAAAAGATTTGCTCACTTTGTGAAATTCTGATAAAAAGCATTTTAAAAAATTAAAGGGCATAGGGGAATTCTAGTTCAACATTTTGTCTAAAAATGTTTTAGTTTGAAAAACGGTTGTCACCTTTTTCTCATTCATTTAACCCCAAATTTGAGGCAAGGGCCTCTTCCTGACTACGTTTTTTTTAACTGTAGAGACCGGGTTTTTGCAGGGGCCTCCCCCCGGGTTTTCGGGGACAATTTTTTTTGGAACTGAAGCTCCAGGTCCAAAGAAAACAAATTAATACAGCCCATTTCTTGGGTTGATGAAAAAAAAAATTATACATTTCTTGGGAGCCGAAAAATAACCACTTCAAGACAGCAATCTGCTGCTGCTCATTTATAAAAATTGAGCGAATGACCGGCAAATGGAAAAAAAAAATTGATAGTTTTTGGGGGGCTTTAAGATGTGAGTTTGCTTTTTGCCATTGTATTTGCCACTCTGTTACGGCGTGTCGTATGATTGTTCCTACTTTTGAAAAGTTAAATTTGCCACTTCATTCCTAAAAATCAACAATCAAATTAGCCAAAAAAAATGATATGTGCTCTTCCAAATTTTTAAAAGTATTTTTTAAAATCTTTCAACTGGAGTTTTTTGTTTGAGGGAACATATCTCAAAATTATGGTCAATTGGGTCCCATGAAAAAATATTGGTGTAGATCTACACTAAGGCTGAAATACCCCTGCTTGTTTTTTTTCATCAAAAAAAGTTCAACGCATTTTTTTCCATTCAGAAGATTAACTCATCGCAATGGTTTTGAGATTATGAAGTTGAACCTGTGTCTTGTGATGGATAAAAAACAGGTAAAATTTTGGCAATCAGTTCAACAATCCCAAGTGGGTTCCCCATTTTTGGGGGACCCTATGATTCATTGTCTCCTCAAAAACCCAATCCACGTTACTTGATGTTTTGACACTTTTTTCCCAATCTGTGAAGTACTTGTTCCAATACTCTTCTCGTTTATCTTTTTCAGAGAGTTTTGAATCAAAATTTCTGGAGTTTCTATCAAAAAGTGATAGGAGTTCTGGGGTCCACTGAGTTTTATAAATTTGGTTAAGTTTTTTTTTTTCCAATCAGAAAAAAATTGTTTACCAAAGCTCCATTTGAAAAAAAAAATATTTTAAGGGGACAAAAAAAAAAAACACCGTCCCTTTTAGAACATATTTTTTTGATTTTTGAAGATGCGCTTTGATTTTGCAAAATTGTCAGACCAGGCTGCAAAAGAAGGACCTTTGTCAATCCCCAAAAAAGTTTTCCCGTCTTATTGACAGAGAGTTCCATTTTGAAAGATCATTACTCTTTGATTATATTTTATATTGGCAACATATAAATTTTTATATATATAATTTATAATATATTATATATATATAAATATAATTGATACGTATATATAATTTATGCATGCATATATGTATGTATAATATATATATTTATGCATCATATATATATATATTATTAAATATAATATAACATATATAAAAAAAATAATATTATATTATAAATAAATAATAATTATTATATATATAATAATATACGTGGGATATATAATTATTAATTATATATTATATATATGCATACGTGTATATAATATAAATTAAAATATAAAAAAATTATATATATATAATAAAATATTTATTATATATATTAATATATGCATAAAAAAATTTTTTGGTGCTAATAATAAATAAAATATAAAATAAATATTAAAACTAATATATAAAAATAATTTAATAAAGAAAAAAAAAAAAAAAAACCCCACACAAAAAAAAAAAAAATAAAAAAAAAAAAAAAAAAAAAAAAAAAAAATAAAAAAAAAAAAAAAAAAATATTTTAAAAAATATATAAAAAATAATCAAATAATAAAAAATATAAAAAAATAAAAAAAATAATAATAAAATAAAACTAATTAAAATAAATAAATTTTATAATAAAATATATATAATATAAATATATATATAACACATACAATAATAAGGCATTATATGCATTATACAATAATAAAAATAAAAAATAAAATAAAAAAAAATAATAAATTTGGAAAATATATAAAAAAAGAAAAAAAAATAAATTTAAAAAAAAAAAATAAAGCAATTTAAATAAAAAAAATATAAATAAAAAATATAAAAAAAAAAAAATATATAATATATATATATAAATATATAAAATTTATAATTTACAAAAATAATATTAAATATATAATATATTAATATATATTAAATAAATATATAAATAATTTAAAATAAATTAATTTTATATATATATGCTATATAAAAATATATTAATTTTTAATATAATATTTTTAATAAGCAATAATATAATAATTTTTATATAATATATTTTTAATTTAAAATATTTATAATTTGTATGTTGGGATGTATGTATGTATATAAAATAATATATATAATATAATAATATAATTTAAAAATATGTATGTATGTTAAAAAGAAAATATATATATATATAAAATTTTATAAAATATAATTTATGTATGATGTATGTAGTATGTTAATAAAATTATATATATATATATATATTTTATAAATATAAAAGTTTAAAATTATTTTTTGTTTTTAAATTTTATATATATAATATATATTGATTAATTATATAAAATATTCTATAATATAATATATAATATATATATTTTTCAAAATAAAATTTTAATTTTAAAAAATAAATAAAATATATATAAAATAATAAAAAATATATACTAAAAATATAATATATATATATATATAATATATATATATATATATAATAATATATATTTATATATATTATTAAAGATATATATTAAAAATAAAAATTTAAAATTATATAATAATCATATATATATATATAATTATAATATATTATATATATATTATATTATATATATTATTATATATATAAATATTATATATATATTAATAGATCATATTATTAATTCGTTGCATTATATATATAAGTATGCATTATAATAATATATAATATATATATATAATGTATGATAATATAATATTAATGTAAAATATAATTATATGCGATGCATAATATATACGATCATATATTATAGTATGCATAATATATAACGTATGCATATACAAATATAATATATATATTATATTATAAAAATATAATAATTATATATATATATATATTAATATATGCATACATACATGTAAATTGTAAAGATTGTGAAATAAATGTGAAAATTTTCTACAAAAAGTTTTCTCTGTTTTTATCTAAATTACTAAACTTCTGCCTGTATTTTCTGCAGTTTATTGATAATAAATAACAAAAAATTTTTAATTTGTACAAAAATCATCTGCTGTAAACGCATACTGAGATAAGTGGAACCCCCCTTTTCCCTTTAAAGTGCAAACTGAACTAATAAAGGCCAAAACGAGTAGGCCAAATTTTCAAAGCTGGAAACCCTGTTAAAAATTAAAAAAAAAATTCTGAGAGTCCTTTAAAAAATGTGGAACAAACTAGTGACTTTGGTGGTATGAACACTGGTTGTACATCAAAATTAACCATTTAGGATTTTTGGCCCCAGCCTTAAAAAGTTGTAAATGAGTTTCCCTTATCTCTCTTTTCCCCTATTTTTCTATCAAATTTATATTTCTCAAAGGAGCTTTTTTCGTTTAAAGGGGGTCAGCTTTTTTTAACATTTTGGGTTTACTGTATCATTAACATAAAAGTTTAAAAGCCTATGAGGCAGTATATCCCTTCCATGTGTCTGCAAAACTAGCCCCTTATTTTGTTTACAAGCCACACTTTTCAGGGAAATTTTAAAAAGTTAGCTAAATTAGTCCGTCATCTTTTTTGCATTTCTCTAATCCACAGAGAAGGCTTCTCAAGAAAAATTTTTCAAATTTAAAAATCTTGAATTGAAACTGACATCACAACAAAAGAAAAAATTTAAGCAATTTGTAGTATTTAAACCAAAGTAATAACTTATTTTTTCATTTTAAGCAAACTTTTTTTTCAGTTAATTACAAACGTTTGGGTTAGTTACAAATTATAAAAAGGTTAGGTCAAAGTAAAATCAGAAAAAGGGTTTGGTTAATTTACATAAAAGTCCATTGGCTTTTCATGAAAATTTCCTCAGTCAGGTCCCCCTGTCACACGCCCGCATCCACCCAGGCTTCAGCTTGGGTTGATTAAAAATTTCCATTGAAAAAAATGTTTTTAAAACCTAGTGGCAGTGTTGAAACTATTTTCAGCATTGATAATAATTAGGGTAGATCAATAAAAGAATGAATGAACAATAACTAAGTAATTTTTAAAAAAAGAAGCAAAACACAATTAAAACACAATTATCCCCTCAAAAGGTAAAAAAGGTTTAGAAAATAGTAAAAAAAGAGTCATAAAAAGGTGATAAATCTGAAAAGTTTAGAGTCATTCTTTTACCCCAAAATAATACATAAAACATTGGTAACTTATAAAAGAGCAATGTGGCCCATGGCACTGCTTGCTCTGACCGACTAAATCAGTAACAAACTGGTTCAGGTATTTCACTTAAGGGACCGTCCCACAAGATGGGGGGGGGGGGGTTAAAAAACGGTTGTAGAGATTTCATTTTTTTTTATTGTAAATGCTGTGTCCCCGCGTTTCACGTTGATAACTATGGGAAAAAAGGAGACAGAAAAAAATGTTAGTAAATACATGGTGCCATTCTAATTACATCTACTTACTTAATATTAATACTACACTAATTTAATTATTACCAAATGAAAGCTAAGGAAATTATCTACAAATGTGCCAAGTTAAAATATACAAAACCGCATTTTAACAACCAAAGAAAAAATCGTAAAAAAGGTAAACTAAATAATCCGATTTACTATAACGAAAAAATCTTTATAAATTTTATAAAAAATAGACTCCGATTTCTTGCTTTGCAGAAATATAGGCAATAAAAAGACGAAGAAAATGATACCAAAATGAAGAAAATCGAACAATAAATAACGGAACAGAATAACAGAATGTAGCGCTTACTCACGTTTTGAGATAGAGCACGTCAAAGATGACAGGTGAGGTGACGCGGGAAGGTGGGCGGGGTCAGACGGCTAAAATCCTCTAGGTCAAAGACTATACAGTTCTTCTTGGAGTTTCTTATTACGCATTTTTATTCTGGGGGCCATATTCATCCTTCGGTTTGCTCTTGGAGAATTTTCTGCCGTATTTTTGTCCGCTCTAGACCCATGATGGTGTCGAGACAGCTAGTCTCGTAGCCAGCGTTATAGTTTGCGACAGCCACGGCGCATGCAAAATCAAGCATAGGCTTGTTGCCATTTTTGTGCTTCTGGCTAATCCTCCAAATACGAGCGTGCAAGGACTCGTTGGGATTTTGCGTCCTGCCTGCCAAGCATTTCATCATGATCTCGTCGATGTTAGGCGATTATACACGTCTTTTACCTGAGTCAATTCCTCTGGCGACAGCTGGAAGTGCACTTTCATGGACTTATGGCTATTTGGCACTTTTTCATTTGCAATAGCATTATTGAAAAAGCACCATGAGTCCTTCGTTTTAGGGCAAAGCTGGTGCGTGGGACTTTCATCTGTCGAGGAGCAATGATAAAATGACGCAAGGATGTCATTTCTCATAACATCGGGAGAGGTTCCTTTCTGGCGCCGGACAGCGATACCGAAGTATCGCGTCAGATGATCGATGACGTGATCTGTAAGCCTATGTCTTCTACCAAGGCTTCTCTATCTTTCCTTTCCTTGTGTCGTTATTTCTGTAGCGACTTGCTTCAATTTACGTAAAGAAGTACGAGGCGCTTCGCTACATGGTTGATGCATTCTTCCTTTACGACCGGATTGTCTTCATAAGGCCCTGGCCCATCATTCATGCTTCTTACAGCATAGAAGGCATTGCTGTCTCCATCGGAGATGAATGCTGTGTACATAAGCTGGTAATTGAGAGAGCGTCCCCACAGCATCACAGCAGCAGCACCTTCCATCGCACCTGACGACCCCTCATGGTTCACATGGCAGCTGTCAGCATGTCCGGCATGCCACTCCGCAAACTCGTGTTCTTTCATTTCCTTTTTGTGATTTACACACGCTTCACACAATGAACTCATAGTCTGGTAATCTAAAATGAGGCCAGTATTAGCATCTATAATCGCACCGGCGCCTAACTTCGATTTATGACCTCTATTATGCCACGAGCCATCGTAACTCACATCAATGCTCAGGTTACATTATGCATCTCTAGGCCTACCCAGTTCATTTTCATAATATTCAATAACACTTTTTCTATTCTGTTCTAGAATATTACGTGTGTGTTCTATCGCCTTCTCTGTAATATAAGTTCTGTAGCGCGCGAAGGTTGCGTCCGTGAAGTGCGAGAGACTGAAGTACCCACATAACCTCTCAGTCCCTCGGTACCACCATCCCAGCAACATCATTACGTAGCAAATAACTAGAGTCGCAACACGTATGTCCTCTCTTTAAGTTTTTCTATCGTTCGTTTCCAATGCAATAAAATTACATTACTCACATGTAATTATAATGTCTGTGTGCACTTGTTGCTTCGTGAATACACACTTCATTCTAGTAGCAAAATACTGGCTACAACTCACATTGCGTGTCAATTCCTCCAGTCTATCCTTCCTTATTATGATATTTGTGATGTTCTCCACATTCTTGCCGTGTTTTGTTAAAAAACTCTTACGTTTTTCAGCCGAGGTAAATGCACGTGGTGGGGGTGGCGTCAGAGAGGTGGAGGGTGTGGGGGTCGGGGAGCGCGAGTGTTCTCGCGTGGTGCCAGACGCCACTTCCTCAATATCTTCACCGTATGTTTCTATGGCCTTCTCTTTTCCTTTTTTTTTAATCTTGAAAGGCCTTCCTTGCCCTCTCAGCACTCTCCCGTAGTTGTTGCAGGCGTTTCTTAGCCTTCGGCATGACGGCTACGCAAAATTAGCAGAACAAAATTGGAGCGCGCGACAAGGGATGCACTGACGGAGTGTTCTCGCGTGGTGCCAGACGCCACTTCCTCAATATCTTCACCGTATGTTTCTATGGCCTTCTCTTTTCCTTTTTTTTTAATCTTGAAAGGCCTTCCTTGCCCTCTCAGCACTCTCCCGTAGTTGTTGCAGGCGTTTCTTAGCCTTCGGCCTGACGGCTACGCAAAATTAGCAGAACAAAATTGGAGCGCGCGACAAGGGATGCACTGACGGAGTGTTCTCGCGTGGTGCCAGACGCCACTTCCTCAATATCTTCACCGTATGTTTCTATGGCCTTCTCTTTTCCTTTTTTTTAATCTTGAAAGGCCTTCCTTGCCCTCTCAGCACTCTCCCGTAGTTGTTGCAGGCGTTTTCTTAGCCTTCGGCATGACGGCTACGCAAAATTAGCAGAACAAAATTGGAGCGCGCGACAAGGGATGCACTGACGGAGTGTTCTCGCGTGGTGCCAGACGCCACTTCCTCAATATCTTCACCGTATGTTTCTATGGCCTTCTCTTTTCCTTTTTTTTAATCTTGAAAGGCCTTCCTTGCCCTCTCAGCACTCTCCCGTAGTTGTTGCAGGCGTTTCTTAGCCTTCGGCATGACGGCTACGCAAAATTAGCAGAACAAAATTGGAGCGCGCGACAAGGGATGCACTGACGGAGTGTTCTCGCGTGGTGCCAGACGCCACTTCCTCAATATCTTCACCGTATGTTTCTATGGCCTTCTCTTTTCCTTTTTTTTAATCTTGAAAGGCCTTCCTTGCCCTCTCAGCACTCTCCCGTAGTTGTTGCAGGCGTTTCTTAGCCTTCGGCATGACGGCTACGCAAAATTAGCAGAACAAAATTGGAGCGCGCGACAAGGGATGCACTGACGGAGTGTTCTCGCGTGGTGCCAGACGCCACTTCCTCAATATCTTCACCGTATGTTTCTATGGCCTTCTCTTTTCCTTTTTTTTAATCTTGAAAGGCCTTCCTTGCCCTCTCAGCACTCTCCCGTAGTTGTTGCAGGCGTTTCTTAGCCTTCGGCATGACGGCTACGCAAAATTAGCAGAACAAAATTGGAGCGCGCGACAAGGGATGCACTGACGGAGTGTTCTCGCGTGGTGCCAGACGCCACTTCCTCAATATC
>NW_023644165.1:0-5000 GCF_015228065.2 Penaeus monodon | reverse complement strand
GAGTAATTGTGGAACGCCGTCGTGAGTTTGGTCGTGGGTTGTTTGCAACCTACATCGACCTCAAGAAGCGTTTGCATCGGAATCGCTATGGGAGATCCTGAGACTTGGGAATTCCGACGCAGATTATTGGCTAATAGCAAGCCTTATACTGGTACTGAAAGTGCTGTAAAGTGTGGTGGGGGTATGTCGAACTTCTTCCCTGTTAATTCAGGGGTGAGCAAGGCTGTGTCCTTGCACCAACACTTTTCAACACCTGTAGGGCTGGATAATGGGCAGAGCTACTAGCCAAGGTCAGTGTGGAACAACACTAGGCAATATAAAGTCTCAGACCTTGACTTTGCTGATGATGTTGCTATCCTGTCTGAGTCGCTGGAGTCACTGGTGGCGGTTTTTGATGAATTTAGCAATGAGGCAAAGCCCTTAGGCCTAGAGGTCTCCTGGACCAAGACCAAGATTCAGGACTTTGGGGGCCTGTTAGGGGAAACCCGTTCAGTCGATCCATGCTTGTGGCGAGGACTTTGAAGTTACAGAGAGTTTTACATACCTTGGTAACGTAGTGCATATCTCGGGCTGTCAGACCCAAAAAGTCAATAGACGGATTGGTCTGGCAACAGGAGCCGTGAACTCGATCAACAAAAGCATTGGAGATGTCGGTACCTATGCAGAAAGGGCCAAGCTGTGCGTCTTCAAGGCCTTGATACGCCAGTTTTGCTCTATAGAAGCAAAACCTGGATGCTATCAGTGTCCTGGGAGTCCCGTCTTGATGCCTTTTGTAACAAGTCCCTTCGCCAGATCATGGGGTACAGTTTGGGAGGACTATGTGTCCAACTGACGGTTTTCACCGTGAGACTGGCAAAGGGACCTGTTACTTGCATAATCCGGGATCGCCACCTCAGGCTATATGGGCACCTAGCTCATTTTCCTGTGGATGACCCTGCCCATCAGGTTGTCTCTTTGCGAGACAACCCTGGGTGGAGGAGGCCTGTGGGACGACCCAGGAGGTCATGGCTTGGGCAGCACGACAAGACCTGTTGCAAGGAATTAGAGATGGGCCGTGGGCCTGCCTGGAGACCGTTTGAGGGTGGAAGTGAAAGGGTGGGAGCAGCCTTGTGCCCCAAACAGCGTTAGGCCCTTGATGATGATGATGATGATATATATATATATATATATATATTATAAAATAATATATATATATATATAAAATATATATATATATATATATATATAGATATATAGATATATATATATAGATTATATATGAATGCTATATTATAGATATATAAATATATATATATATATAATAATATATATATATATGTCATATATATATATATATATGTATATATATATATATATATTATGTCTATATATATATATATATATATATATATATATATATAATATATATATATGTATATATATATATATATATATATATATATATATAATATATATATTATATATATTATATAGTATATATTAATATTATATATATATTATAGATATAATGTCATATATATATATATTATATATATATATATTATATATATATATATATATATATATATATATATATATATATACTATTATATATATATATATATATATATATATACCATTCAGACCCGAGATAAAACTGCTGAAGGGCATTACACCAAAACACTATCCTATGATCTTTATGTGTAATATAAGGCATCTAGATAGTCTATAATTAATTTCATGTCTTAGGGGGCCTTGAAGGCCGCGGTAGCCGAATGGTTAGAGCGTCGGACTCAACACTGTCACGACGGCAATCTGAATTCGAGGGTTCGAGTCACCGACCGCCGCGTTGTTCCCTTGGGCAAGGAACTTCACCTTGATTGCCTACCTAGCCACTGGGTGGCCAACCAGCCAGTCAAGTGCTGGTCCAAGCCCGGATAAATAGAGAGAATAATACCTAAAAAGGTACCACCGGCATCTCCGTGAAAGGAACTGGGGACCCTACCACGTGCTCACTCCAAGAGCGTCGCAACATGAAAACTACAATTAAGTATCATGCTGTGACCACGGCGGCTCAGACATGAACCTACCGTTAAAAGAAGAAGAAGGGGGCCTTGAGGCACTGGCAATTGTGATGATATCTTGGACTCCTGGAGTTGAAACTTTTCATTTATGTTTGTTTTCACAGTTGTTGTAAATTTTTGCTTTAAGGATATATAGATGAATTAATATAAAACAAATTTTATTTTCAATTATTGCATATCTGCAATCCATACTAGCAGTAAATAAAGAAGAATCCTTCTGCAAAATGGTAGAATACATATATAATTTTTAAAAATAAATATATTCTCTCTGTAAATGTGTAGAGAGTTTCATTATCAATTACTACATTGAGGTAAATGAAAAACATCCTTCTATAAAATGATAGAAAAATGCTTGCGTAATTGCAAAAAAAGACATTTTTTTCAGCATGTATAAAAATGGATTCATTAAATTATCATGAAACATAAATCTCCTTTGTGAGCCCATTCTTTAGTGCAAGACTAGAATAAATTGCAATATCACTGCTGTAGTTTCCTTCTATGTAATACAGAAGTAACATATATGCACCATGCCAAAAAATAGAAAGCAAATATCAGATCACTTATACATGAAACTCAAAGAAGCAGTTTCTCTTTGCATAGTTGCAGAGAAATATCTTACAATGAGAACACAATGTTCTGGTTCTGTTCTTACATCCTTCCCTGCAGCATCTTCGGAATGAGTTCTTGTCATCAATGATTATTGGGAGATGGGATGCACCTCTCTTTCTTTAGGCCATGCTTGGCAGAGAAGACCTTTGAAGAATGTTCAGTCTCTGAATCAGTACTGTCTACTGCAAAGAGACTTGCATCTGAAATACTTTGACTGCAGTGGCATGGTCAAGCAAATCACCTGACATTAACTGGTCTGCCAAGATTATTTTGAAGTCCAGATAATGTTTGAATTTTGACTCTATAACAATTCTGTATTCCAGCCAACAATTGGCAGTCACAACATCAAGCATATGCAATACCATCCTAACAGTCCATTTTTTAGTGTGATTTGGGCTTCTGTAATAGCTGACTTTTGTCCTGGGTAAGACAATAAACTGCACCCTGGGGTTCCCTTGAACAAGGATAGCACCCTATTAGCTCCCTATACCAGGGTTGCGGTGAAACTGTCAGCAGCAGGGCAGTGGATATCTGGTGAAAACACCTTCAGTTCTACTGATTACTGGTTTCACCAAATAATATGTCTGGCGAATTACAGTGTAACTGTTTTAAAGTGGCAGAGATAGTTCCTCCTAATTAGTTGGAGACTGCGAGTTGAGAAGGAGCCCGGGGGATTCCACTGACTATTTGATCATGAACATCTACATCCCCCATGGCACTGTTGTATTCTCTTAACACACAGGGCCTCTTTACACCAACATGGGTATTGGAAGCTTTAGACCAACGCTTGCACACATCTTCATCATCAATAGAGAACTCATTGGAAGCCATCAGTACCATCTTTTTGTCATATCAGGCAGTCACAGCTACCTTGATATCATTTCTTACTTGGCAGTCAGATGCACCTCTACCCTCTTTGCTCAAGGTTGCCTCAGTCTTTAATTTTTGCTTCGTTTCTTTAGGTACCATGTTTTTCTTAATAGTGCCTGTGCCTCGAAGTCCTCTGTCATACAGGTCACACAGCAAGTTTTTAACTCATCTGGAAAAGGTTTGCCTGGAACATGTCTGATACTGATCCTACCTCGAAAAGGAATCATGCTCTCATCAATACTGACCTTCGATGGCCTTGGCAATGAGTTCGTACTGCTTCCAGTGGAGGTCTCAATTTCCATAAACTGTCAACTTTCCTGTCCTCTTCCAATATAGTGCTGTCATCAATAACCTTAAGTGAATGTCTGATACTAAAACATCTGCCTCGTGTCATTTTTTCAGCAATCCAAGGGATCCTAGTTTTTGACTGCCATACATTTTAATCCTTTGCATCTTTATAACTGACATGGCGAATGTCGTTCCCATGATGTAGCAATTTCTCTGCTGTTTGTATTGATACATGTTCCTTTGGCTTCAATTGATTTCATATTTGTGTAGATTGCAATATCTCGCAAAAATTCCTCACTGACATATGATAGAAAATACTCATTGGTTTCAACAGCTTACAAGATCCAAATTTTCTGCTATATCCTGAGGAGCATGGTCAACAAAAGCTTTATTTCTTGAGTAAAACAATCTTCTTGACTCGCCAACAGTAGAAGACACAGATTTCTACTGGAGATCCACTTCAAAATCTGAGTCCAAAGAAGTGACAGCTTCTTCAACTCCAATCAGTCTCATGGCTGAAGTCACTGCCTTGGTTCAGCCAGTCATCTTCACTCTTACTATTCACGTCATCAAGGAGGTCCAGAAATGTTCTGAGATCGACAGCCTGCAAATAATTCATTTTAATACATATTTGTTTCTCACTAGAATATAAGGTCATTTCCCACTTGGGAGTGGTTGCTTCCTGCACCAATATAATAGTGAAGGGACCCTATTAGACAAACTTGATGTTTTTTTTCTAGTAAGATGATTGTGCTAAAGTAACAACAGTGTCTTGTCTTTTGTCTTAAAAATTATTGGAAAATGTTAGCATTAATCAGAATGATAGAAGTATTATCATAGTGATATGTTATAAAATGTAATGATGCTTTACCTCTTCTGAACCTGCAGCACCAGCTTGTGAGGTGTAGATGGGCCTGGTTCCTACTATAGCTTCTGTGATGGTGCACCACCTAGCCTCATGGATGTACTGTAGAGTCATCATGCTTCCTGACAGCTGATGGTTTGCCACTGCAAAGTCATACCATTTGATTAAATGTCATAGTTACCCCTTTCACACATTTCTGTAAGACCTGAGTGTCACAGGGATGATCGGTGTTGTGTAGGTGACATTCAGCATCTATTTTTTAATAATCAACAAACTTGGCAATAATGATGGAAACATACACCGCA
>NW_023644163.1:0-8810 GCF_015228065.2 Penaeus monodon | reverse complement strand
TATTTAAAATTTTTTTTTAAATTTTCTTTTTATCCATTCCAATCATTCTATTATCATTATTATTTTTAATATTATTTTTATCATTATTATTATTACTAATTCATTATTTTTATTATCATTATAATCATAAATTGTTACTATTACCCATTATTATCATTATCATTATTTATTATTATTATTATTATTATTTATTATTATTATTATTATTTGTTGTTGTTATTATCATTATTATTATTATTATTATTATTATTATTATTATTATTATTTTCAAATGACTGGTAGATTGTAAACCGACGTGTAAAGCGGGAAGCTGATTATTACCAGTAATCAAGGTTCCTCTTTCTGTTCCTACTCAGTACTCAAATACTCTCATCAATATCCTGGGTGTCCCTAATAATTCTTTTTTGTGAAAAGTGGATCTTTAGCTCTATTCCGATTTGTTCCATAAATTTCTTAAAATTTTTGTGTTACACTTCCAAGGGCTCTTAAAAAAAACAGGTCCCACAGAAACTTTTCGAAGACTCCAAAGCCTTTGGATTTCCCGTTTGATGTCTGTTTATTTTTCATTTTTTTCTCTTTTCATCTATTCTCTTGTCTCTAGGGATGGCAACATCAATAATTATTGCAGGCAATCTTATCAATAAGGGAAATATCAGCCCTTCTTGCTTCGATGGTGTGATCACATTGAATATTCATGTTCCAAAGAAGCTTATGAGTGGTATTTCCCGAGACTTTTTTTGGGGCTGTGTTCGACCATTGACAGACCTTTCAAGCATAAACTTTTCACAAGCTTCCAATAAATATTTTTTGCGACATTATCGTGTCTCCTCTTAAAATGCGTCTGACCAGCTTCTTGCACTCGCTAACTATATGACTCACAGTTTCCCCCTTTTTACATAATCTACATGCCGGGAATCAGCTGATTTATCAATGTTATACTTTATATAGTTTGTTCTGATAGCTTGCTCTTGAGCAGCGCATATCAACGCTTCTGTAGTTATTTTCAGATCAGAAATTTCTCATCCAAATCCAGGTTTTGTCTCTATCCGTTGTTACAGGCATATCACTACAAACTGACTGTGCATTTGTTTCCCCATCCAGGCCCCCATTCTTTTTCTCCCATCGATTTTTTAAAAAGTCATCTTTTCTAAACTTTTTCAAATTCCTAATACCGCCCTCTTTGACACCTGCAACATCTCTCATTAGATGCTTGAGGTACATCCCAGATTGTTCTCTTCACTTCTGATAACACCTTCGCAGCTCATCAATCCTCTTCCACCATCCTTTCTACTAAGATACAGTGTATCTACATCACTTTTGGATGCAAACCCTTATGCATCGCAAGTAATTTTCTGGTCTTTCTATCTAATTTTTTTATTTCTTTACATTCCATTTCAAATACCAGCCCATACCTTAAAACTGCAACTGCCCAAATGTCTTTTTTTTTAACATTTAGTTTAGACTTCACTATTCCCTACTCTACATTTGTACTCTTTTACAAATTGACTTTTCTTTAATTTTCTTTAATCTTATCACTTTCCAGTATCCCAAGGGTACTTATACCCTTCTTCATCAATAGTTTCATGAATTTCCCATCTGGCAGCAATACCTTGCTTCTAACATTTTTCCCTCGCTGCAAAATAAATGCTCCACACTTGTTAATCCCAAACTCCATCCCGATATCCTACTAAACATTTGCACTGTCTTTACAAGAGAATCAATTTGGTCATGAGATTTTGCAAATAACCTTAAATTATTTATTTCGTACCTTTATTCCCCAACGCATAATGAAAATTTACTTCCTCAACACCATAGTGAGAGGTATCAATGCATATAACAAAAAGAAGTGTGATAAACTATCCCCCTGGAAGAGTCCTCTTTTAATGTTAAATTCGCCTAAAGAAACTCCGATGATGTTAATTCCAATTTCCAGTTCTTCATGCTGCTACTCAAAACCCTTTTAATATTATCAAGCCAGCTCCAAAAAAACTCTAGGCATTCTCTAATCCAACTATGTGGGGTATATCATAAGCTTTTCGATAATCTACCATGCCATAGCAAGGTTGGTGTGCCTCCTTTTGCAATGCTTGAATACGCCTTGTCTATTAACAGCTGTCTTGGTCCCTCTGGTCTTTCTTCTACAGCCCTTCTGTTCCTCAGGCAATAGTTTCTCTCTCTAAGAAGTCATGGAGATAATCAGATATAATCCCTGTAATTGATTGATTGATTATTTAAAATTATCTGCCGCATCAACCAAAGGTCATTAGCGGCGAATATTTTTAAAAACAAAAATTTTAAAAATTTTTAAAATTTTAAAAATTATCAAAAATTTTCTTATAATAAAAATAAACAAAAAAAAATAAAAGCAAAAATATTATCCAAAGTTATAAAATTATTGTAAACATTTGCATAAATTTTTTTTAAAAATATTAGCCCCCTAAGGAAACATAAGACCCCTATGCCCAAAATCCCCCCCCAATCTTCTTCTGTTATGGGGGAACAAGTACATACGTTTTTGGTCTGAAAATTTTTGGCCATCTCTCCACTATTTTGGCATTTTTAAAGGGCTCGGGCATCCCTCCAAGTGCCTTTTTTTAGCCATCATGGGCCCATGATCAGTCTTGTGTCCCCGTTCTTCCCCCTTGTTAATGCAATTCCCACTTTTGGTTGGATGGATGCTAGTAAACCAACTGCCAAGGCATTCTAATCTCTCGCAGTTTTTTTCTGAGTTGCCTTTTGTTCCTTCCTTTTATCGCGAAGACAACTCCTGATGCGGGGTTTTCAGGCCCGTGTTGGGGAGGAAACGAGCTCAAAAGGGCTGAGTGGCAGCTCCCTAGCCTTTGATCACTCGCTCATTCCCACTGACACCAACATGCGCTGGCCCCCAACCAGTTATCTTTTTACGTGTTAAACCAGGCAAGCCAATCTTGACCTCCCTCCTACTGGAGTGATGATTTTTAAGGCTTTGATTGTTGCAAGCCTACGAGGTCCAAATATATCACAATGAATGGTTCTAAGATCTCTACATCTTAACTGCTGAAAAGGATGGCATGAAAACTCTGCAGTGGATCGAGGCTGCGGGAAAAAGACTCCCCAAGAAATCCCCTTCTGCTCCTCGCAAAGCCCCACCTTTTGCAATTTCGAACCATCTTATAATTGCCCGATCCGGGGTACTTAGAAATGTGCTGAAAAAAATTTCTCTCGACTTCTGCTTCGATCTCTCCCCTTCCCCCAATTCCGACCAACCCCATCGATTTGATTGCCCAAAGGGGGATTGGGGGGAATTTCCCCAACAGCCAGAACCCTTAGTAGACAAAAATAAGTTCTCTAAAGATTCCCATTCTCCTACCATGGATCGGATCCTAAAGGGGTTGAAACCAATTGGATGTAAGATCCCGGAACCCTTTGTAGTCTCTATAAAAATCGGGTTCATGTAGCCCCGGTGTAAGAAAGAGGGGGGTTCTCCCTCTCACATACGGGGATCCACAGGGGAAGACCTGAAACCCCCAGTACAGATCTGAGACTTCATTATAAACCGAGTCCAACTCCCTTTATTTTGCAGATGAATAGGCTTCACATCCATAGTAAAAGCTTACTACAAATAATGCTCGAAAAGCGTAGAGCGTTGTCGGTCTGCACCCCAAGATAAATGTAAAAACCCCGCAAAATACTAGTGTTTTTGTACCTTCACTTTTAACTTTTGATGTAGGCACCCATGTAAGTTTTGAGTAAAAATTTAGCCCAATACTTCCCTCGGAAAAATTGCGTGGGTTTGCTCCTAAATAGGGGGAAAGGGATGAATTTTCCTCGGTTGGAAATGTAAGCCAGGGTCTGTTTTGGGAAAAAAATTTGAACCAGATATGTTCCCCCACGTAAAACCTGATTTATTGCATCTGCATGCGTCCTTGCCATCCTTAAGCTTCCTCCGAGCGTACAGTGTAAAGCATCACATAAGAAAAATGAGAACCCTTGGAAAAAACCTTTTAATGTCTTTTATAGAAATGGCAAACAGGGTCACATTAAGAACTCCGGGGGGCCCCCTTCCATGGTCTTCCAGGTTAAAAACTTTTCCCCCCCGACTCAAAATTTTCCTGTTAGAAAGGGAAAGTTTTGTATGGGGGTGGGTAATGCTCCTCTTAAACAATGTCATCAGTTTCATGAGTTTTTGCCATGTTTCCCAAGTATATCAAACCCTTTTAAGGTCAAAGAAGACTGCAAACAGTACGCGCTGTGCAAGGAATTCGTATAGCTTTTTTCCATCCTCACAAGTGCTCTGGGTCGATTAATTTTCTAAAGCCATATTGATATGGGTCAGCATGTTTTCTTTTCTAGCACCCATTAAAACCGAAGTTTCCTTTTTCTCCATCCTGCAGATGCAGCTGTGAAAGAAATTGGTCTGTAATTTCTGGGGGGGGAAGTATTTTTGCCAGGTTAGGAACGGAATGTTTAAAGGCCTTTTTCCATGTGGAGGCACTGTGCCCTCCCTATAGATCCTATTGAAAAAGCCCAAACAGAACTTCGGGGAACTCTCCGGTAAGTGAATATCTTGATATGGAATACCCCTTTCCCGGGGGCGTTTATGGCGAGCTGCAAAGCAAGTCCATCTTTTGCGCAAAAATGGCAATGATGGAATTTCTGCTGATTCCTACAAAGAACGACACGGGGTGTTGTTTCCTGTTCAGCACGAAGAGTGGGAATCGAGCAGTGAAGAGCTCCAGAGGAATTCTGCCATGGATTTAGCTAGCCATTAGAAATATCTTTTTGTCGTGATTTTAGCCATCTATCTTCAAGCGGTTGTGATATGGATTGCTCTTTCCACAATCTTATCACCTTTCCCACCCCATGCAAAGGGGGGTCCCAGAGTTAATCGAGGAGACATATGCCCCACGACGTCCGTCTAGCCTCCTTTAGCAGGGCCCCTGGCCTTGGCCGGGTTTTTTTGTAACTGATCAATTAAAATGCGGGGCGTCGTTTAAACTGCTTGCAGTTTTCCTTTGTCTGACAGCTGTTGGATTCATCAGCCCACCTGGTACTGGGGGTCACGGTACTGCCCGGGCTATTTTTGGGAATGGATGCTTTGCTGCAAGGGAAATTCATGTGTAAGGTTTAACAGCATCTGAACCCGGGAAAATCATTAACAGACCCTTTGCAATCTGCAGTTGTCTAAAAGTTTCCGTCGCAGTTCAAGTCGCCATCTCTGCACTCCTTTGACTGGAATACCATTCACCTCCTCCAAAATTATTGGAAAGGGTCGCTTCCCAGTAAGTTTTCCCATGACCTGCCAAGTAAAGTTAACTGTGAATCAGGTGAACCTATATGGTCTATATTGGAAATCCCCCCTTTTTGAACTTGGAAAGGTGTGGGTGCCTTTCTAAAATGCATCTGCTCTTAAAACAAGGACTCCAGGGCCCCTTCCCCGAGGGGTTTCCAAAGGTTCCCCAGAGGTGAGCCGACCATTGAAACTCCCAAAGGTAGAAATGGATGTGGCAATCCCCCAAATAGAAAATTTTTCCAAATCATTTAGTTGAATTATGTGGAGGAATTGATGGGTGCCAGTGTAAGGGCGTGTCAAACCCCATTTTCACAGCCTTCACCCGCAGTTGTCGCAGGTGGATGGCCTGGAAAGGGGAAAATCATGACGTAAAAATTACTGCTACTCCCATGAGGTCCATTGTCAAAAGGGTTTCCTAAAGGCTGAACTTGAAAACCTCTCAGGGAAAATTGGGACGATTTTCCCTGGTCATAATCTCTTGTAGGGATCCAAATGGGGTTCCCTGAACTATCAGATGTTGCGTTCTTCCCATTTTGCATGAATTCCTTGACAGTTTTATTGGATTAGGGGGATCCCTTTTTTTTTTTTTTAGATTATTTTTTCAAAAGGTTTTTGGCGCACCTTGTCAAAATTGGCCTCCACCTTAGGGTGTCCTTTCCCCGGATCCGGGAGTACCTTTTTAATGGGTTGTTTACCTGGGAATATTTTTTCCCCAGTTTCCCTTGGGCAGGTCAGGGTTTCTTTGCCTAGGCAAAGGACGGGCCCGAGCCCTTTTCTTCAGGGGGATCTGTCACAGCGGGGGCCCCCGTGGGTTTTGTTGCCTGGGGTTTTGGGGGGTTCAGGATTTTTGCCTGGGAAAGGGGGTGCCTGAGCCTTTTTCTTCAGGGGCATTCTGCCCCAGCAGCAGTGCTCTGTGGATGTGGTGGGAGCTGGGGCTGTCCCGTTTAGGCCCTGGGCCTTTCCCGATGGCTCCAAAAACCTTTCTTTGGGAGGAGGAGTCTCCTCAATGACCCCCCACTCCTACTCCGTTTTTTTGGGGGAAAATCACCCAAAGGGAGTGTCAGCAATTTGGGACGAGGTTTTGAGGAAGTGGGAGTGTGTGTGCTTAAGAACATTGGGGGGCAAGGGGTTTGGGGGGAAGGGGGTGGGCTAGAACCGAAACAAAAACCACCTGGTGTGAAAAACGCATACGGCGTCGCTTTTCTCTGGAAAAAAAATTTTTCCTTGCTCCTATTACCAAACTTCCTTTTTAAATTTGTACCTTTTTACATTGCTTTTAAAAGCTTTATGAGCTTCTTTTCAGTGGTAACCATATTTGGACCTGGGCGTTTTCATCTCCCTTTATGACCCCGTTGTACCCCACTTAACACATACTCTTTGGGTTTTCCATTTTTTTTAAAACGGCAGAGTTTGGGTCCATGCCCTAAACCTTGGCAGTGGAAGCCCGCATAGGGTTGGGCACTATGGGTTTTCCTTTAGGTGTACCTGCAACTTAACCGTTTGGAAGGACGTGTGTTTAAAATTAAAAAGGGGCTGGGTCGACTGTTCCAAACCATCAATTTTTTCAAAACGTTTTTTTGCCACTACATTAAATTCTCTATTCCCCCAACAGTTTTCCCCCGAATACCTCATCAGGTCCGGGGAAAAAACATTCCCCCTTTAAAATGATTTAGGGTTTTTTTTGAGGAGAGCATGAAAATTGAGCCCCAGGAATGTTTCATATTGCACGCAGAGGTCACTCTCGTCTGGTGACGAACCTCAAAATCAGGTACCTCTGCTGGGGGTGATACGAGGACACGTTGAATCTTTAACTTTTCCCGGGTGAACCTCAAAGATGTCAAGATCCAGATTGATACACCATCAAAGGGCTTCACTACAGTACTTACTATATGAAAACTTTTTTTATTTTCCCGGGAAGATCTCCTTTGTGGTTGAGGGACTTTTTCCCCTTTTTACCTGGTTGGGAGCCCGGGGAAACCCTTACATTCCCATTCTTGCCCTTTTTAAATGAAAAGGGTTTCCCGGTGAAAACGTGGATTTTTCCCGAGAGAATGGTCGGGGATTGCGCAGGGCGTCAGGGGAGAGCTAGATCTTTTTAAATTTTCATACTCATACAAATTTTTATTCTTCATTTCCTACCCCCCCCCCCACCTGGAGTCCAACGGGGAAGCTAAGTTGGGTTCAAAATCTCCCAAAAGCCACAGGGGGGAGGGAAAATCCAGCCACTATACAGTATGATGGGAGTCGCGGGACCTAGCCAAAACCGACTGAATAGTGCCTGCTTGCCCTAGCCTATTTGCCAGCCCTTGCTTGACCGGGGCCCTTTATCAAGCCACCCCTTAACCAGAATAAAGGACCAAAAAGGTGTTTGCTAGCTGGGGCGCAGGGGGCAGCATCGCTCAACCTCCGGACTCCCGCTCCTGGTAAAAGGGATGCCACGCACGCAAACACCCGTGGAGATTCTCCCCCAGTCCAAGATGGAATGAACCAGGGGGGGGGTACACCATCCCCCTCATGGGCCTTGGTGCACCAGGAAGCCATTTTGTCCGTCCCCCTGGTGACCCCTCCCGTAGGGTAGCCCTTGGTCCGGCCACCAGATCATTGGGACCTCAAACCCCCCCCCGCGGGAAGGGGGGCTTCCTTAGGGGTAATACCTGTAAAAAGTTCCAAAAATTTTCGGAAACAAAAAATTGGTCGGTAGTTGTTTTCAGCGGTACCTTTGGTTTTTCTTTTTGGCCAATATGTTCTTCCATAGTTAACCCCTCAGGGAGTTGTTCTTCCCCTTAAAAACTCATTCAATTTATGGACATTTTTTTTTAGCAAACTTTTCATTTTTTTTACCCAGAAACCTGAACTCCATCTTTTTTAGGTACTTTCCAATTTCTGCTTTGCTTTCTCATTTTCCTCAGTTATAACAAATTTTAGTTCCGATACCCAAAATTGTCTTTAGCGTCTTGAGCCACTCACTTTAATTATTTCTTTTCTCTCTCCCCATATTCCCTTAAAACAGTCTTTTTTTGTTTTGGGAATTTCATTGCCACCGGTTTTTCCCCTTAAATTCAGTATACAATCTTTTCTGGTCATAGTTGAATAGTGGTTTTTTCCTGTATGTGAAGTCTTTTGGTATAACGATCAATTTTTCTTTTTTTGCCGGGGCTCTCTGTTTAATTTTCTAACACAGTTCCACTTCCTTTTTAACTTTCTCTTATTTCACTTCTCCGTCTTTCCTCGCATCAGTTAATACTCCTTTTTGTTCTTTGATGTCTTTTCTATTCTACGTTTCCCCCATGGGTTCAGGGGGGGCTGTCCCCGTCTGTCTCTGCCTTTTTAAACCCCCAACGTCTTTTCACCCAAACAGAACAGAATAAAAGAGATTGTTTTTCAGATATTTTGAGGTTGACTACGGGAAAAATTTATTTATTTCTTACAGTGATATTTATTTTTTCCTTTTTATTTTTTTTCAACCCTTTTTTTAAATATTAAAAATTTTTTCCCTTTCCGCTTTCTTTTTAAAGGGTTTTTTATTTTTTATTTTAAA
>NW_023644162.1:0-8810 GCF_015228065.2 Penaeus monodon | reverse complement strand
GCGACGTGGAGATACAAACAAAGAATTTTATTTAACGAGGATTATATTGGGTAAACAAGAGAATAGGGTTTTCACAAGACAATAGCTGTGGGGAAACCAGAGGAAATAGGCCCAGAAAAGGTAGCCATGTAAATTGCACACAAGTGGGCCGACAACAAACCCCCTCACAGCTTTAGAGGCCTCTAAAAAACACATTAACTATTTTTCCATGCCCTTTCTCAGGAAAAACAGTACACCACACCAACTAGCCGGGACCCCCCCACCGGCCGCCAACCACACGCCAACCGCCACAAACATGCTCGGGTGCCCCTACAAACACCATAACCCCACATAAACACTCACCCACCCACATCCTACACACCAACAACACCCACCACACACCCACCACACCACCACACAACCACACCAAACCACCCCACTACACCAACACTCCCACGCACCCACCACACCCCACCCAACACCACACCTCACACCAACCGCACCACACACCCACACAACAACCACACAACACCACCACACACCACACCCACACCAACCACCGGCCAACCCCGCCAACACACCCAGACAGGCACGCACACAACACCCACCACAAACCCACACAACACCCCCACACCAACCCCCACACCCACAACCCGCAACAACCCACCCCCCAACAACACACCCAACACCCCAACACACCAACCCCACACAACACACCACCACACCAACAACCCCCACACACACACCCAAACCACCCACACAAACCAACACACCCAACACCCACACCACACAAAAACGTATACTCTGAAAACAAAACGGAACAACTACGATAATAGGACGGGATGGAAAAACCTGCGAAGGAAGGGGACAAGGAAAACATCACCGACAAGGCCGATAAAATGGAAAAGGGGATACAAGCGCACACGCGCCCAAAAAAAGCAAGCGGCGGGGGGAAAAAAAACAAGCGCGGCAATTCGACAGGAGGGCGCGGGCAAGATGGAAGCCACACACGGCCCCCGGCAATGGGAAGATGACAGCCGGGGGGGGTGACGGGGGGGGGAAGCAGCTTTCCAGGGAGGGGTGATTACGGCGGCGGGCGGCGGGGGGGGGACGCGGGCCCGGATGGCGGAAGCGCCCAGCCAGGTAGAACAGAACGGGCCAAGGGGCCAGGAGGGAGGAAAAGGGGACGTTGATTTACAGGGTGGCTCCTGCGGCGGCGTCATTCCAGGCTTGGCCCGCCCGCAGAGGTAGCTCGAAGGAAAGGAACAGGGGGCAGCTGGGGTTTGGATCTCGGGGGAGGGTCCACTGCGGATTCGGGGACGATTGGGGTCGAGGAGGCCAGGGGGGCGAATTGGCTGCGGTTTAGCTTTGGCGTCTAGGGACGGACTGGGGCCTCTTTTTTTATGCTGTCGTTGTTTTTTCAGCTTGGGAAAACGGATCTGGGAGGATTGCAGGCTTGTCCATCCGCCCGGTAAATCCACTCCGGAACCGGCGCTTCAAACAACGGGGAGAAGACATCAAACGGAGTTTCCAGTGTGTGTGGTAATTGGGCCCGGACGCTTGGGGGACCAAGGAAAGGGGCGGAGGCCGAATGGGCGAGGGTCATGGGAGCTTGGTTTGTTTGGTCCCACAAACAACTGCAAAGAGGTCGCAGGAGTTTCAGCTTCCTGGCTGAACAAAGCACACCCACGCACGCACACACGCCAAACGGTAACACTAATAAACCCCACCAAGGCCCGAAAAGCCCCAGCCCATCCACCACCCATCCCACAATATTTCAAAGGGAGTTAATGGCGCGCGTCCCTCCCAGGGCCCGCCGCCGCCGCCCCCCCCCGCTTTGGCCGGGCGCCGCTGACGGAGGCAAAAACACAACCCTCTGTGAGTGTGCCTTTATTGTTTTCCACTAAGAAAGAGAAAAATATATCGCTTGCATGATCAAAGCATTTTGCAATTTTAAGGGGGAACTGATTAATCGCCTTTTGTGCGGGGGGGGAGAGTACTTTGTCATGGTTTTACAATGGGGTTTTCGAAATTAATACGAAGAATTTTTACTGAAAAGAACCAATATATTACTGTCCAATGTTGGAAAGTGGTGGAATTTCAAGGAATGACTTTCCGTCCATCGACGGGCGAGAGAAACCCCACTCCGTTCTTTTACTATTCTTTTTCGAGCCGTAATGGGGGCTTTTTTTCTTCCAAAGGGCAATTTTCTGCAAGATTTTTCGAGAACGCGGAAACACATGCTTATTTAACCAACAAAAACAAGCGTCCTGTAAAAAAAGAATTATATGGGCGTGAGGTTTTTGTTTGCTTACGGGGTTTCAGGAACGAATAAATTATTTTTTTTTCGTTTTTTATTATGTTGTGGTGTGTTGGGCAACGTTGGTAGCACTGGACCCCGGGGAGGACAAACGAACCAAAGCATCTGTACCAAACAACCCACTTCCCCGCCCACCGGAGGCTCAGGGGATCGAGGCCACTCTTGGGCGGGCCCCGTCATAGAGCTCAAAGCCCAAGCCGGGTTCCGCGTGGGCAACAAATGACCCTCTAAAAGGGGGCCAGCCCGGGCCCGGCTCGATTCCTTCTTGCGAAACCCATTGAGAATAAATTGGCGAAATGGCCCTGGCCGAGAATGCTGGGGGTTTTTGTTTGCCTGATTGCCCCCCCCCCCCGGCTTACGTGGTGGGGGGGGGGCACCGCTTGTCGGAAAAACGTGGGGGTTTTCCCGGCCCGCCCCGGGCCCGGGGGGGCGGGGGGGGGGGGGGGGGGGGGTCCTTGCCGCGGGGCTACGCCTTTTCCTGGGCGGCGGAGCTGGCCCCTTTTTCCTCTCGCTTGTTTGGGCGGGTTCTGTTTGTCATCCTCTGCTGGGCCATCCCCTTTACGGTGTTATAAAATTTTATTATAATTAATTTTTAAATATATTAAATATTATAATAATTTTATAATAGTTTTTGTGTGTTGTGTGGTTTGTGTTGTGTGTGTGTGTGTTGTGTTGGGTTGTGGTGTGTTATGTGTGGGTGTGTGTGGGTGTGTTGTGGTGTGTGGTGTGTTTGTTTTGTGTTTTTTGTTGTGGTGGTTTTTGGTGTGTGGGGGTTGTTTGGGGTGTGTGTGTTGTGTTGGTGTATATAAAATTAAATATATATATAATATATATATTATATATATTAAAATATAATATATATTATATAGATAGATAAGATAGATAGATAGGATTAAATAAGTTTTAGATATGGGATATGGGATTATAGAATTTTAATTAGTTTATTAGTATAATATTATATATATATTTAATATTTTATATATATAAAATATATTATATATAATATATGAAATGTTATGTATATATGTAAATATTTTTAATATATATATATTTTATAAAATTTATAATTTTATATATTATATATATAATATATATATAATATATTATATATAATATTATTACACCAACACACACACATATATATTATATTATAATATTATATATATATTTTAAATTATATATTAATATATATTATAATTATATATATATCTATATATATATATTTTTGGCATTATTATTTTATATATAATATTATAATTATTTTAAATATAATAAAATATTTTATAATATATATATATTATTTTCTTATAATTAAAATTTTTATATATTATGCCAAATATAAATATGCCAAAAATTAATATATAAACATATATATACAATATTATTATATATATATATATATTATTTAATTATATATATATATTATTATATTATAATATAATTAATATATATATATTTTATATATAATATTATAAAATTTTTATTATATATAATATATATAATATATATAATATATTTTATTATAAAACATACAAACAAAACTTTAAACAAACCCCAACCCACCCCCCACCCAAAACCACCCCCCCCACAACACCACCCACCACACACAAAACACCCCACACCACCACCACCCCCAACAACGCGCCAAACGCCCACGCAGGGCACCGGCAGGGCCACCGCCCACGGCACGCCCCGCACCCCACGGCCCCCAGGGCCCCCCCCGCCAAAACCCGGCCAAGCCCCAACACACCCATCCAACACCAAAACCAAACCACAAACCACCCCACACAAACCCACAAAACAACCACAAAACAATAAATATAATTATATAATATATATATATATATATATTATATATATATGTTTATTTATATATATATATAATAATTATATATATGGGCATATTGCCATACCACATACATAACCATTTTACATACACATATTCATATTAAGCAATTCAAAGGCAAAGCGCTGCAAAAAATTGCAATATTGAGGGGGGGACACCCACTTAATTTTTTAAACTCCATATTTTTGGATTTCATAAAAACAATTTTCCCTTTGTTGTATTATCAGTTTTTCCGTAAGGACTTTGCAACACTACATTTTGCAACCTGAATTCCCAGGGCAATTAGTACTGCATGTGCCAGATTAAATCTCGAATTCCTCCTCGCCAATATTTAGAGAACCCTCCTCCATGAGCGAGGACCTTGCCTGCGGAACAGTGATTTTTCCCGGTTTCAAACAGCTGTGGCGTGACGCGATTTGTCCTTGGCGGGCCGCAGGGGGGGGGGACACCCTCGGGGAAAGACTCGAGTTTCTGGAAGCGACCAGCGTTTTCAGGTGCGATGTTCTTGCCCGCTGCTCCGCACGGCCGGCCCCTCCGAAGCCTGCCTTGCGGCTGAACAGGAACGGCGTGGGGACTCAGGTTTACCGTGAATGCAAGGTCAGTTTTTGCCTTCGTGGCCCTTTTCCGTTTCCACGGTGTCTCGGTGCAGGAAGAGGGAGTTCCGCCCCCACCCCCCACCCGGTTTAACGGCCCCGCAGCAGAGGTGATGATTGAGGGAAAGAGCAAGGCATAGGCGGGACCTGTTTGGAAGGGCCCGAAGGCAAGAGTTTTGGGGGTTCCTGGTGGGGCAGCAACTCAGTCTGCAGGATGAAGAGGCTCAAACAACCCCCGCTTGAAGGCAAGTTTTGGCCGGGCCGCCGTCAGCACCTCGTTGATAGGGGAGTCCCAACGAGGGAAACCCACCCGTCGAGTCCTAGAGTGAAGGAAGTGTGGTTCAAAAAGTGGGCTTACCGAGGTCCCTTCAATCTTCATCCTTGGTCCCCCCTCTGGAACAGAACGGGATAGACGTGGGGACGTGGATGTAAGAACAATATTTGGGTGCTTAGAACTGATTCCGCGAGAAGGTTACCCGCCCTTTGGTTGATTTTGCCGGGGGGGAACGTCGCAAGTTTGTGCCAGTCTGGGTGTGGGACGAAGGGATGGCCTTGCGGGACGCCCCTCGGAGGGAAGGAACCACCCCTGCCTTTTGCGAAAAGCCCAAGAAGTGGAATGAAGTGGGAGTGGGAGTGAGTGAGTGAGTGAAGGAATTTGCCAAGAAAGCAACCGGCCAGAAACCTAAAAATAAACCCCAGGATAGTTGTGGGCCTTCAAGGAGTGGAGGGACCCCCCCTGATCTTCGGTGGATCTTTGGACCTCGGAGGGAGGGGGCGCGGGGGGGGAAGACCACGGGAGGGCTCTCGGGGAGGGCCCCCGCCTTAATGATGGTGGGATTACATGGCAACTGATCTCCACCACATACATTCTTACGGCACAAACCATGCGATCAGGGGCCCATTCTAGGATAATGGCTCATTATACCCAGTTTAATTACGGTAAACTTCGCCCCCCATAAGGCCTTCGGGTTTAGAAGGTCTAAGTAGGAAGAAAGCTGTGGAAGGGGAATTTTGTTAGAATCTGTTGAAGACAGAAAATATTTTTTGGAAAAAGATGCCGGTTTTTTTAAGTACACAGTAAAAGTAAAAGGGGATGTTTGAAGGTTTTAATATATCCAGGTATATAACATATGGTAAAAAAAACACACCCCCACCACACATAGGGCATGTGGTATGTGTGTGGTTGTGGTGTGTATATATATAATTAATTATAAAATTTTATATATATAATATATTTTATAATTTAAATTTATTATATATATATTATTTTTTATTTTAAATTATAATTATTATTTTATATATGTAAATTTATAAATATTATACCAACAACACCACAACACCCCACACACACCCCCCACCCCCACCCACCACCAACAACACACCCACCCACCCCCACCACCAACCCACACAACAACCCCACACAACACACAACACAACCACCACCCCCAACCACACAACCCACCAACACACACACCAACACAACACACAACACACACAACACAACCCCCCAACACACCCACACCACCCACAAAAACACACCCACCCCCAAACCCCCACACACACCCACACACCAAAACATAACACACAAACATATGCATTTTTGGTATGGGGTGTGTTACTCTACATATATATATTTGCATCTATATATATAAAATTTATATTTATTAAAAATATATAATATTATATATATAATATATAATATATAATATATATTTTTATAAAAGGTATGTATTATATATTTTTATAATATATATTAAAAAATTCCACACACCCACAAAACCACCAACCCCCACACACACAACCCACCAAAAACCACCCCCAACCACACACAACACCACACCCACCCCCCCCACAAAACAACCACACACACACACCCCCCCCCAAAACCCCACCAAAACAAAAACACACAACCCCACACAACCAACCACACAAAACCAACCACCCCCACCAACACACACACACACAAAAACCCACACACCCCACCACAAACCCCCAAACACACCCACCCCCACACCCCACCCCAAACACCCACACAACACAATATTTTATAAAATGATATTTTATAGGGAAATATGTTTGTGTGTGGTGTGTGTGTTGTGTTTGGGTGGGGTATTACATATATACATTAAAATGTTGGGTTTAGAGATGGGAGAAAAAGGCCCTGGCGTGGGGGGAAAAGCGCGGGAGAGAGAGAATTCGAGGGGGAGGGCCGGGAGATCAGCAAGGTGGAAGGGGCGGAAAAGAAAGAATAAAAAGGGGGGTGGAAGCTTCGGAGGAGGGGGGCGGGGCGGGAGGGGGGGCCCCGGGGGGTGGGGTTTGGGCCTCGGGGCGAGGGGTGGAAAGAAAGCGGGGGGTCCAAGAAGGGGGCGGGGGGCCCCCCGGGAAAGGGAGGGAAGGGGGGCCAAAAAGGGGAAAGGGGCCCCGGGGGGGTCAGGTTTGGTTCCCCCCCTTTGGGGTTTTCCCCCGCGGAGGTTCAGGGGGCCCCCGGGGCCCCAAATGTCCCTCGCCCCCCCCCTTTTAAAAAGGGGGAACCCCCCGGGGGAAATTTTCCCTGGGAAAAATTAAATGGGGATCCGTTTTTTTTGGGGGAACCGGGGGTTTTTAAAATCGGGGCGATCTCAGGTCGTTTTTCGTGGGGGTTTTTTTTTACCCCCCCTTTTTGCCGGGGGGGTCCGAGGGGGGGGGGGGGCCGTGCCCCCTCCCCCAGAGGAGGGGGGGCTTATTTTTTTTTTTTTTTTTTTTTTTTTTTTTTTTTTTTTTAACGTTTTAAGCTCCGGGTTGGAGATATCGGGTCCCATTTTTCCCTCCGGGGGGGAAAGGGGGGGGGCCCCCCCTTGGCCCCTTTCCCCCCTCCCCCCCCGGGTGGGGGGGCCATTTTTTGACATTCCCCCCAGGCTTCCGGGGGCCCTTGGGGCCCCCTTGCGGCCCCCCTTTTAAGCGTTTTTCCCGGGTTCTGCAAAAAAAGCTGGGAAAAAGGGAAAGCAGTGAAAAGTCCCCCCGGGGGGCCCCAAAGGGGGCCGGGGGGGGAAAGGGGTTTTCCCCCAAAACCCCCTTTTTTCCCCGGGTGTTTTTAAAAAAAATACGGTTTTTTGAAACGTCTGTTTGATAAAATTTTTTTTGGGTTTTTTTTAAAAAACCCCCACCCACCCCCCCCGGGGACACGAGCATACTTTACCACCCCCCCCCCCCCCCTCAAAACACCCCCCCACCCCCCACCAACGGGAAAAAAACGCACGCAAACCCCACCGCCCCCCCCCAAACCCCCCCACCCCACCAAAAACCACCCCCCCAAAAAACCCCCAACCCCACCCCCCCCACCCCCACCCCCCCAAACCCCCCCCAACCCCCCCCCCACCCCCAAACCAAACCCCCCCAAAAACAACACCACAACCCACCCCCCCCCCAAAAAACCCCCAAAAAATATAAAAATAAATATATATTTAATAATGTTTTAAAAATATTATTAATATATTAAAAATATATAATAAATACCCCAAATTTACCATATAAACATTAATTAATTTTATAATAATATATAAAAATATATAAAATTTTAATTTTTTTATAATAATATAATATTTAAAAATTTTAATATTATTATTAAAAATAAATTTAAAAAATGGCCCCCCCACGGGCCCCCCCAAAGGGGGGGCGGGGGGAATAAAAAACGCCCGGGGGGAAGGGGGGACGGGGGCCGGTGCGGAAGGGGGGCCCCGGGGGGCGGGGGGGCCCAAGGGAGGTTCGGCTGTTTGGGCCCCTTTTGAAAAAACGTTTAAAGGGGAAAAAAAAAATAAAAGGATCTTGGCAAAACGCTTTTTTTTCCCTTTGGTCGGGAAACCTCACAAAAACGGGTCGTTGGGGCAAATTTAACGGGGGCGGACCCCCCCCAAAAAAAAAAAAGTGTTTTCTGCTTCGTGCAGAAAAAAAATTTTAGCAAATTTTGATAGGGGGTTTTTTTTTCCGGGGGGTTTTTAAAGAGGGGGGGAAAAGGGGCCCCCCCCCCCGCGTCCCCTCCCCCGGGGGAGTGGGGGGGGTGTGTTTTCTTTGGTGGGGTTTGGGTGGTTTTGGGGGA
>NW_023644161.1:0-5000 GCF_015228065.2 Penaeus monodon | reverse complement strand
GACGATGATAATAATAGTTATACTCACACTTTCGTGATCTCATTTGCAGTCAGAGTACACATAGGGGCAAGTTACAGCCACTGGCAGATTAAATATAATGGGGCCAGGCAACAGCATAAGGCACAGGAACCGAATGTAGACGAAACATCTATATGGTGTATAACGTCATACCGGACTATCAGCTTACAGTTTTACGGAAAATATTAAGAAATTTTCCTAGTAATGAAGCACAAACAATTGCGCAGAAGAAAAGTTTGCTGTTCACATACAAGTTAAGAACTGCGAAGCCCCAGTCTAGAGAGGGCAGGATGGCGCTCGCAAAGGCAACACCCTGTCTCCTTTTGTGTGTGTGTTTTTGCGTGTGCATTTCAAATTTTTGATTTTTTTAACGGTTACCCTTGCGTCAGCGGATAACATTAGTGGCCTGTGAGGTGATATGAAAAGGTAAAAAAATTATAAGGATTCGTGTGTGTGTACGCTGCCACTCTCTACTTTTAATACCAGAACTCCCTATCTTATTTTTCCAATATTACCTTAAATTTCCTTTAGCCATTTTCGATATATGGAAGTGTTGTAAGAGAGTGTATTTACAAAAAAGATCCAACAGTGATGGCCCATACACACGTATCTTATATAGAACCACACTCATTCTCGCTCGCACACACTCTTACAAGCATTTACATATTTCTCTCCTTACATGCCCCACGCACACATAAGCGTACACGTACACGTATAAAACAAGTAAAATACAAGCACGCATAACACGCACGCACGCACACACACAACACACACACACACACACACACACACACACACACACACACCACACACCACACACACACACACACAACACACATACGAAAACACATACACCGAGAAAATCTTACCAATGTTCGGATATTCCTGGGAAAAAATCTTGACTTATAAAAAAAATTTGAATTGGTTGATAAAAACACTAGTTTTTTTGTGCTACACATGTAGTGAAAACCATCGCACTAACAAAGATTTTTAAGATTTTTATTAATTCTACATTTGGATATTCTATTCAATATTTTTGTCGTTATTACCTTAATTATTAGATTCCCTCTCTTGTCAATTACCTTTGACCAGAATCGGACCGCGATGCTACCAGAAATGAGTGAAAATATCAAATGCTAGAGCTTGTTTAGTTTTAAACTTTTTATCTACCACCCTGGCTAAATGCACAGGCGTAGGCAAGCTGTGGTACATTTAATGCATGGTCATAACATTGTATAATAATACTATATTTGAATTTTTGGTTTTTAACATTATTATGATGAGTACTTTATCAGTTAAGGGAGAAGAAGAATTACACAGTCCTTTATCTACTTTATTTATCATCGTCACGCCAACCTGCAGCTTGGGGGTGGAAAGGCATTTCTACATTTGATATGCGGTCATGTGATACTACATTCCAAATTTAGGATACAACATAAGTATATCTTCTAAGACATTAGATATATGAAATAGTTACATAGTTGTCCCTATCTCATGCTAGGTGGACTGAGAGTCTTAACACCTGGTACTTGAGATACAATGTACGTGTTACCTTATATTCTTTATTACACAGTTTACACTTAGTTCTTAGACATTGCAACTGTTACTGACCTGCCAAAACAATCTATATCCAAGCCTGATTCTTGCGGTCACAAAACACTCTGTCTTGTTCTTGTTTTACATAAATCATAGATGAATGAATCTTGCCTAAACCGGTCATAGTGCTTTATGCTACATCTTTCAAGGGGTTGAGAATTAACCAACTCGGTCAAGTCTTCTTTGAAGAAGCTTTAATGGTGTACAAAATCCTAGGAGAGATAAATGAACATGGCTAAATTCACCGTAGAGTTTAACACAAAATTCCTCGGCAAGTTTCTGAGCTTGTGACAAATAATCCTCATTTTCAAATATTTTTCATATTCATTGTTATAATCTTTACTCTTGTTATTATTATGTATAATATTTATATACACACACATGCATACATATCAAATAATCTTCATTTTCAAATAATCTTTATATTCATTGTTATAATTTTCATTCTTGTTTATCATTATGCATAATATTCATACACACACATACATATATAGATAGACAAGATAGATATATAGATAGATATAGATACAGGATATATGAAAACAAACACAGTAAGTTATAGAAAAAAATGAAAATAAAAAAACTAAATTTAATTTCTTATTGTGTATACGTATACGTATGTATGTGAGTTTTGTGGACTCTGTGTGTGTGTGTGTTGTGTGTGGTGTGTATGTGGTGTGTGTGTGTGTGTGTGTGGGGTGTGTGTGTGGTGTGTGTGCCTTACGTTGCCCCATATCTATCAGTATCATTTTACAAGAGAATCTAATTCAATGTCTACTAGGCTCAAGTACAAGCCACCTTCCTTGTAGAAATCCAATATGTTTCCTTCAGTCACTTTTTTCCCTAATTTCTAATCATCCGAATTATTTTTATTAATGATAAAACCCTACAAACCTCTTCAAACAACCATTCACTTCCAACTCTTTTATGCTGATTCATTTCTCCGGTTTCTGTCCCTCACATTTCTAACACCTAGTCATTTCCCTCGGTACGCCTGCAAACCCTTTCAAGTGGCCCGCCCTTACAAAAGAGACGTGTGTGAGACCAATATTCAAATTTCATATTGAATTTTCAGTTTTTATTCATTTTTAAAATAATTTAACTGTCAAGAGACATATGCTTAGGGGGAGAAATTCAAGTCCACAAGGACTTGCTCGAGTTCATTGTCTCAGGATAGAGGTGAAATTCTACAAGAGATAAGCATTGTCCATAACTATAAGGAAGGAAAAGGTGTGCATTCAGGGAAAACATATAGAACCACAAACTTACTTAGAAAAAAGTATAACAATACGAAGGTCTACAGTTGCTGTGCAATAGTGCATACAATGTACATCTGACTTAAACGAAATGCGATCGTTTTTCTCGTTTCATAGAATGTCTATCACGTTACATTTAATCTTGCTCACGACAACATCACCACGATAAAACATATTACAAGATAAAAAGCAAGTCGATTGCTACTCTGAACTATACCATGTAATTCTTGTGCAATTAATGTAGTTTATACAGAGACGATGTGCGTATGTAGCTCCATGAGTGAGGGGAGTGGTGAGTGACGAGTTGATGGGTGATTAAAGAAGTTATCAAATGGGTACGTCAGAATATGGGACACGACTAGAATAAAAATCATTAGTAAATAGATACGCGAGCGTGAGAGTAATAAGAAATAGAAAGATAAGTGAAAGGGGTCGGTTAATGGTTAGAGGGGGGTGAGGGTATTGGGGGAGGATGGGAACGTGGTATGTAAGCGAGATTGGAAAAATGTAAGTGTACAAGGAAAAATAATACCGATCTGACGCACGAAAAGAAACATCGGATATGTCAATACAGTTACTACTACGGTAATTGCAACATTAAATCAAGTACTATGCGAAATCACAGAAACAATACTGCTTTCAATATGTGAAATTAATGAAAAGGTGACAACTGTCTCGGAACAGACAAAGTTTGCTGAGTAACGCATGGTCAGGTCAGCTTCTCTTGGGATAGCTGATCGTCCGATAAGAACCCATGTGGTTGTGAATTACAAAATACCTAAAAGCGGTTAGAATCCCACCATATTTTCAAGTTAAAAAAGGGTATTACGTGACGTGCACAATATAAAAACAATATGCAAATTGGGCATCCCATCACGTTGGGAAACGCCAATGCTAAGTCGGTCTCTCTCTCTCTCTTTTTATTTTTTTTTTTATTGAAAAACGACCTCCCATTCATATTGTCAAATCTGTGTTGTGAAATGTAAGTACCACTTCACAATGCAGTCCATTGGCCCCGGCCTCGCCAATGCTGTGGTGGTCATCCGACTTCCTTAAAGGATATAATATCTTTATTGATAGAAACTGTATTACATTTACATTTCTCTCTAATCTGCTATTTACAAACTGTTTGCTCTATATCTAAGTCCTTAATACTAGTATATTTTACAGGTTTGTTACGTGTTCCCCTTAGAGTAGCGACGAGCGTAACAATGAGAAGGCTAGTCAACATCGTATCCATGCACGATGCAACTCTTTGGTTCTCTCTTTTCTGATAATTACTGTGCCAGGCATGATAAAAAGTGACTGCCCTTGGAACCATTCCTCGGAAGTCGTGGAAACGAGGAGCGTGAAAGTGCCTTGTTCTACTTCTCACACTCGTTCACCGTATTCTCTCGTCTTGTCATGCTCGTGCTTTATATGAGAAGATCTCTATTCTTGGGCGCGGTTGCTTGTGGCCATGGGGTTGAAGATGCGTATATCAAAGAAAGCTCGCTGCCCCCGTGCACTGATGTCCAAGCGATCTTTGTCGGCGAAGTTAGTATACTGGAGTGAGAAGTTGCGACCACTGTGGGATGAGGGGAGGCTCCACTCTGATGTCACGGGACACTTCGCTAAGCATTTCTCCAGTCACATCTCTCACCTCGTCGTGGCGCATGCAGACCACCATATCTTAGGGCTAAAGCATCCACAAATTCTTGTTTATTTAGGCTGAAGCCTTTGTTTTGATGGGAAGACTGGTTAGCCAGTTGTGGCGCCGATCTCTCTTGCCATCTCTATCTCCTCTTCATCTCTCAGACGTGTGTGTGTGTGTGTGTGTTTTCCTGTAGCTGTGTCCTCTGCATCATCTCTCGGTTTCTTTATCTCCTTTCTAGTAATTTGTTGTCTGTGTCTGGCTGTGTGTGTGTGTGTGTGTGTGTAGATTGTTTGTATGGCTTCAATTAGGCTGGCTGAAAGCTTGACAGTCATGATATTCGGTGTTTGCGACTTTGCATGGGTTTATTATGCCGAGTCCCCCCAGCTTTGGTGGTAGCTCGAGAATGACTCTATCTACGGTAGTGGATTTCGCCCACGATAGTGCTGGTTTAAAACCCTTTTCATTTTCTCTTCAAGTGGGAAAAATAAGGTACC
>NW_023644159.1:5000-8812 GCF_015228065.2 Penaeus monodon | reverse complement strand
AAAAAAAAAAAGAAAAAAAGGGGGAAAGGGGCGAAGAGAAACGTGATATCATATTATCTTGACATATAAATCAGAACTCATAAAATGGTGCGTTTTTTTTTTCTTCCGTAATACATTTTTTTCCTTATGACTGAATTGTTGATAATATGACAAACGTGCGACTGACAGAGTACACACACACACACGCATGCATATATTTGTGTATGTGTGTAAAAAATATATAATACATATATATATGTAAATATAATATATATATATATATATATATATATATATATATATATATTATATATATATATATATATATATATTATATAGTATATATACACAACACCACGAACACACACACCCACACACACACACAACACACACACACACACAATATATATATATATATATATATATATATATATATATATATATATATATATATATATATATATATAGTGTGTGTGTGTGTGTGTGTGTTGTGTGTGTGTGTGGTGTGTGTGTGGTGTTTGTGGTTATATATTTTTTTTTAATTAATTAATATAATTTATTTATTTATTTATTTATTTTTTTTTTTTTTTACACATACACAATGTATGCATGCGTGTGTGGTGTGTGTACTCTGTCAGTCGCACGTTTGTCATATTATCAACAATTCGTCATAAAGAAAAAATGTATTACGGAAGAAAAACAACGTCAACGCACCATTTTATGAGTTCTGATCTATATGTCAAGATAACATGATATCACGTGTTCTCTCTCGCCCTCTCTCTCTTGCTCTTTCTCTCACCCTTTCTCTTCTGTACTGATCTATCTGTCTATCTTCCTAAATCTCCGTTTTGATCTAACGCTCTGCATATCCCCTTTATCCTGACAACACATTTTCTATCCACCAGGCAACTAATCACGAACCCCTTGCGTACAATATATATGAAGAAAATATTGATTAACATTATATCTACAACCCATTGCGAGGAACACTGAAGAACACAAGAAAGAAAAGGTATTCAGTTGAATAGAAAATCTCAACTGGCATTCCTAGATAATATGGCAAGTCATCTCTTACTTGAGATTAACTTTGCTTGCGGGAAAAAAAGGAAAAGTTACGAGAACGTGGGTTAATGCAACGATTTCTTTCTAGGAAGAGGATGATGTTATAAAATACCTTGGTGTGAATTTATACACTTGAATCGTTATCGTAAAAGAATGATTAACACCATCATAAAAAACACATTGTATAATGTTTACATCCTGATAGTTATCCTTAGTTTATATATATCTAAAAGGAGGCCCAGCGTTACAGCTGCATCATGCCCGGCAAGAGACCATGAATACCTCCTTACGGGCGGGTTCGAATCCTACCCATGATCCAAGAACAGGGAGGGTAACCACTTGAGGCAAGTATCAAAATTAGGTCTCCTAAAGAAGGCATCGTCCCATCCTTTGTGACGAAAAAAGTATTCTTAATTAAGTCTCTTGCTTCAACGTTTCTTCGTAGAAATGGCACCACATTCCTTCCTACGAACTAGGGCAATAATCAATATTATAGCAATGGCAGAGAGAAACACCTCCAACACAAGGGCAGGAACGACATTAAGAAGACTTCACCCAGAAAAGCATTCTAGAAGAACTAGATCTCCCTTCTCTTGACACTCCGTTTAAGATAACTAGACCTGTATTTATGCGCGTGTGTGTTTCTTACCTGGTTGTCTCACTACGTGAGAAGAGCTAAGCTCAGATGGTCTCGTCTGTCATATTTATAACTTGCTGAATTGATGCTTATTTTTGTCACACACAATGTTATTTCGAAGATTGTTCCATGTTTCAATAGTACTGTTTGGGAAACTATACTAATTGACTTCTAAACCGCCTCTTTTTACTTTCAACTTTTTTACCGTGTCTTCTCGTCCTTGTATTCAAAATAATAAATTCATCTTTGTCTAAATTTTCGCAGTTCAGCAGTATAATCATGTCACTCCTTTTCCTTCTTACTTCCAAAGTAGTAAGTCTATTTTCTGCTGTCTATCTTTATGGACTTGTCATTTGGATTAGTGTCCTGTTTATGAATTTGATGTCTTTTTCCGTATTTGTTGTGTTTAATACTGCGTCTCCTAATTTGTACTGGTATAGCGGATGATATTTAATTTCTCCAAACCTGACTAAATAACATTTATTTGTCTTGAATTCCATTTTCCAAGTACAATTCCACATGAATAAGATCTCGATATTACTTTGGAGGCATTGACACGCGACGTCGTCTACTATCTTTTTTTCACGTCGTCTGCAAACATATTCAGATAATAGTAAACTTAATCGGCGCCAAGACCGATCCTTGAGGTACTCCGCTAGTTACTCGTCGCCTTGTAGAGTGCTTCCCTCTAATTACGGTGCTCATCTGTCTTTTATTCGAGGAGTTTACCTTTCATTCCACCTAGGTTTGCTATTTTCCATAGTAATTTATGAGACACCTTATCAAATGTCTTCTTAAAGTCAACACGATCTACCCAGAGGTCTCTTCCTTGTAATATTTCAGAAATCTTCCTTCCCTAAAATCAAACATGTTTTTCAAGTACTTCAACCCACTGTTTCCTAATTATCCTTTCTAACAGCTTTCATACTACACTGGTTAACTAAATTGGTCTATAATTTAGAGGGTTTTGTTTGTTGCCGTTCTTCGCTGGTTTCCAAGCTTTTAGTATTTTTTTCTTTTTCTTGTTTTTTTTCCTATTAACAATAAAGGAGTACTTTTCTTCTCCTCTGGTCCCACTGCTTTAGTCTTGTATGACCCTCTAATAGGTCTTTTATTTCATTCTTTATTAGAGTGATATTTTCGATTTTCTGATTTACATTTATACGGTTATTTGCCATTTCAAAGTATGGGTCCTGAACAAACATTGTCTGAAAATTTCACATATTTCCTCCTCCTTAGTATAAACAGTTCTATTGTCTTTGATGGCGCTAATTTGATCTCTGGGATCGAAACTTTCCCTGTCAACTTTGCTACTAAAATCCCGTTGCAAGAATTTCTTTTGTATTGGTTTCTAAAAGTTTTAACACTTCTTCCAGGGCTCTTGGCGTTTCTTGAATTAGTTTTCAGGTAATTTTCTTGTGACCACACCCGCTGTAAGAGGTATCAATCAATAACGGTATGCTCAGTTTGAGCAGCCGTGGACCTCTCCACCATCCTTCGCCACTCAACTCGATCTTACGCTTTTCTTTCCACTTGTACCATCGACAGCCCGCAAATATCTTTGATGTTGTCGCTCAGTCTTGTCTTCAGTTTGCCTCTTCCTCTGTTTCCTATCACCATCCCTGTCAGCAAGTCTTTTTCAATAATTTTACTTCTCATCACATGACCAATAAACTTTAGTTTCCTTTTGTTCAAGATGTCCAACAGCCGGTCTTTACAATTTACTTTTCTCAGCACTTCATCATTCGTTTTCTTTTCCGTCCATTTAATACGTAGAATTTGTCTGGAACACCACATTTCAAAACTATTGACCTTTTTCTTGTCTATCTTCTTCAGCACCCAACACTCAGAACCATAATGAACGCAATTGGAAAACTAATGAGTTCAATAACCTCAGTTTTGTCCGTATGCTATGGAGAGCAACTGTGGCGTTTTTTGGCATGGCAATTCTTTTTATCTCCGGTGAATCATCATATGTATTAGTTAAAACAGCTCCAAGATAAGTGAACTCTTTCACATTTTCCACAACCACTCCATTGATTGTAACATGCTCATCATCGTTCACTGCCGATTATCTTCGAATCTTCATGATCTTAGTTTTCCTGGCATTAAGAAACAAACCAGCCTTTTCGCT
>NW_023644158.1:0-8812 GCF_015228065.2 Penaeus monodon | reverse complement strand
GGGTGGAAAAACAAATTGTTTTGTTCCAGCCCTCCAAAATTATTATACACTTGCCAATTTTCATATATTTAAATTTAACCCAAAATTTAAAACAACACTGTTTTTTTAACAAACTTTACATAATTATCCCATAAATAGTAAATTATTTTTTTCCTTAACTTCCCAACATTATTTTTTGCCCATATTCAGCAAAAAAAGTACAGGACAGTTTTTTTTTTCAAAATCATATATATATATTCTAACAACAAAATACTTTTATAATTCTTAAAATTTCTCCAAACAATTTTAAAAAGGATAATATTTTCAATGCAATTTTTCCCTTCCAAAAAGAAAAAAAATTACCCAAACCGTGCATCCCCAAAACTTATTTTCAAAAAGGGTCACCTTTCCTTCATGTTTTTTTCATGTGCCACAAAATTTTTGGGTTTTTTAAGATCAAAGTGTTTTTTACTTTACCCCAGGTGGTAAATTCGAAGAAGCTATAATTTTCCTCAAAACAAAAATTTGCAATCAAAAAATCAATACAAATTAATCGAGGATTTGTTTTCCCAATCGTTTTGAGAAAAAAAAATAAATGACAGAGCTCCCTTGTCAAAAGAAAAGTTGTATTTTTTTCTAAACTTTTCAAAGTGAGAGCAAGTTTTTTGCTAAGAAAATAGAGGAAAGAATTAATTTTGCAGGGGGGAAAATATATATAACAGCTACTGCCCCTTTTTTGAAAAAAAAAAATGGGTTTTGTTGACAATACCACAAAAAAATTTGACCACAAACAAGCAAGATTATGTATTCAATAACATGGACACATTCAATAATGAAAAGGTAAATAATGACATTTAAACATGTGTATGTCCTGGGAAAACAATAATTTTGAAAAAGTAAAGTTTGTTAGTAAAAAAACAAGCTTATATATATCTTATAATGCATGCCATACATACATATATACCCACAAAAACATACAACATACATACATATACACACATACATAAATATATAAATATATACACATACTTATATGCATATATACTATATACATACATGTGTGTTGTGTGTGTTTTTGGGTGGTGTGTGTGTGTGTTGTGTGTTGTTGTGGGGTTTTGTTGTGTATGTGTGTGTGTTGTATGTGTGTGGTGTATTTTAGTATGTGTGTGTATGTATGTTGTGTGTATGTATTTTATGTGTTATGTATGTTTTGTGTGTGGGTTATGTATGTATGTGTGTGTATGTAAAGTATGTGTGTGTGTTGTATGTATGTGTGTATGTTGATGGTAAAGTATGTATGTGTATGTAAAGTATGTGTGTATGTATATTATTGTGTGTGTATGTTGTATGTGTGTGTAGTATATATATATGTGTGTGTGTGTGTGTGTGTGTGGTGTGTGTGTGTGTGTGTGTGTGTGTTGTGTGTGTGGTTGTGTGTTGTGTGTGTGTGTGTGTAGTGTGTGTGTGTGTGTGTGTGTTGGGCGCACTGCATGCTGTAAATAAAATATACTATAGCACCTTACAAATGGCTAATAAGTGTAGAATGAAACCCCAAAGGAGCAGAAATGAAAGGAAAAAAATGAGAACTACTTCTTGCTAAAAATATTTCTGCCCCCACGTGAGCTGACATGGACTGTCATAGGCTTTAATCATTAGTTTGTTAAGCAATTTATCATTGGGTTCATATAATAATGATCAGAGACACAAATGAAAATGTTTAAAAGTAAGTTCAAACCAAATGAGCATTCAACCATATTCTTACACTTGAAATTCTTAAATCAAAAACACATCCCATGAACTGTCATCCAAATGGAAAACACAAATTAGTCATATTAATCATAAATCAACATTGCAGTCTGAATCCCAAACAATATACCTTTCTATCAAATTACATTCAGTAAATAACACTACTTGAAAATCAACTATAAGCTGTTTGAATGAGATCAGCAAAAATATCTTTTTCAGTTCAATGCAAGATGATAAAGAAAGAAAGAAAAAAAAAAAAAAAAAAAAAAAAAAAAAAAAATAATAATAATAATAATAAATAAATATATAAAAAAAATGAATAAATATATATAAAAAAATAAAATGAAATAAAATAAAAGCCCTTATCAAATTTATTTGTATAAAAATGACATGTTGTATCTTTGTAAACTGTCCAAAATACCTCCATTAGTTTCATGAACCCTAGATTTTTTCAACAGAAAATACCACGGCATAATAATAATAATAACAATAATAATAAAAATGACTGTAATAACAACAAAAAAAATCCCTTAGACTCTGACCATCAAAATGATAGAATACCATAAATAACACTAATACAGTACACCTTCATAAGCTAATACAGGTGGGAAAAAAAACTCAGTCTTAAGAGTAATCTACCTCTGTCACTGAACTACAATGACAAGGCGCCTGTTTTTCATAAATCTGGTCTATCTATAATGCAAGAGATTTATTTTTAAGATATAAGTCAGATGGTCTATAAAATTTAATAAAATCTAATTAATAATTTAGAATAAAGAGCCTAGAATTTGGCAAGAAAATAATGTTGTACAGCATTTTTTTCCTCTTTTAAGGAATTTTTATATGCACATTATAAAAAACTAATGGTGATTAAATCATCTTTTTCATAGCATAAAAAATTATCACTGCTTAGAGAAACCCAAGCTAAAAAAAAAATATCTATGACTGAATCTTTTTTATAAGCAATACTTAAAATGCATTTAATAAATTGCCCCTTACTCTTTAGTAAAAAATATTAGATGTAAAAAAAAGAGAAAAAAATGAAGAAAAAGTACAAATAAAAATTTAAAGAGGTGATAGCACAATTTTCACAAAATTTTTTGTATCTTATGGTATGCAAAAAAAAAGGGGTTTTCCAAAAAAAATTATCCAATAAAACATATTTTTTTGTTCACGGATCAAACCTGTACCTCCCCAAAAAAACAACACAATAAGATGCAGAAAAGTTTGGGCCTTTTTTTTGGACTCCAAAAACCCCAACATGACCTTTAAAATGAAAAATTACTGGGAAACCCGTTTTAAAATCTTTTTGTTTTGTAAACTCTACCATGTATATTAAGAAATTTTCCCCATGATTGAGTGTATGAAGTGGTATTTACTTTGGGGGATAAAAAATCTTCAAAATCATTCTGCACCTCTATGATGAAACCTTTCAGGCCAAAAAAAATCAAAGGAGAATCTGTTCTTGATCTGTTCTTACAGGGAATGTAAATTCCAATTCCCTAGGAAAAAAAACACACAACACAGTGGTGCGGACACTACCATACACACACACACAAACCACACACAACACAACACACCCACACCCACACACAACAACACACCACACACACACCACACACACACACACACCCCCAAACACACAATATAATATAATAAAATATATATAAAATAATAAATTTTTTACATTTTATTAAATATATACAAAATTAAAAATTTTACATATAATATACATATATATATATATACAACATACAATAATTAAAATATATAAATATAATATTAAATTTTATATATATATATATATTATATATATATATATTAATTATTATAATTTATGTTGAATTATATATATGATGTATATGTAATGTATATTTTATATTTTATATATAATTTTATATTATATATATATTTATAAATAATAATATTAATTATAAAATTATAATTCCCAAATCTGACAAGTATTTGAAAGTTTCCACAGCCTTGTGAAGCAAAAAGTGAGGGTATAAACAATATAAGTTGCGTTGCAGATAGTCAGATTACTTCTATTAATTTGAAGGTCTGACATGTTGCTTGTAGTTGAAAATATAAACATATCAGTCTGTTTTCTTTTCATTATTTGTGTCAAATAAAAAAAAATACCTTTTCCCCTTTTAAAACTTTGAGCGTTGGGGACCATAAACAAACACAAAATGTATCAGTTTTGGGGGGGTTTTGGGAGCTACAAAAAAAGGGCCTTTAGTCCATTGTACACAAACCTTTTCCAAAATTCAATTCTTAAAAAATCAAGAACCCATTTTACACTGCATCCCTTGTACAAAGTTTAGGTCAGGGGGTGGAGACTTGTGAGAAGGTTGCGGTGGGTCGCCTTTTTCCAAAAAAAAAAAATCCAAGGAGTGTTTATTTTTTTTTTTTTTAAACCAAATGACCACCCTGATGAGTAAAGAGATACCTTTAAAAAGGATTTGTCCATTTTTAAAGGGGGTGGGAACTATAAAAACCTTGGGAAACATACCCATGATCCTTATCCTCTTCATTTGCCCTCTTGACATCTCAGCAAATATCCACTTCTGTCCGGGTACCCCATTTCTTCCTTGGCCTCTTTGGTATCAACCAAGTGCCCTGGGTTCTTTATCCCTTTATCAGCCCATATAATATCTCACAAAGTGTCTGTCTCTGCTTTGGTCTCTATTATGTCAAAACGAGCATGAAAAATGGAAAGGATTGGTAACAGGAAGAGCATATGGCTGTAATAAATACTCTCACATACTTTTTGATGCTCAAACACTGACAAATATGAATTGCAAAGGATTTGGATAATATCCTGCAAACATCTTGATGCATATCTTAAACATTACAAAGCAATGAATAAAATACAGATGCGGGAAATTTGAATATATTTGTATATAAAATACGGGAAAGATAAACATGTTCAGATAATTTCAAAGCAGAACACTGTATTCTTAAATTATTAATTATTGTCACAACACTTATAAAGCATGCTGTACAATCAGTTCTCAACCCATATAAGCAAAAAAATCCACACTTCTTTCCCATAACATAACTCTTTTTTTATCGCTGTTGGATACTGTAGCACCCCATATAATCAATATCTATACATCTAGTTATTGTCCATGAATTATAACACTCGTTCCAAAAAACTGGAAGGCAAAGAGTAAGAGGGCTGACAGAAATAAAATTCCAACTTTCACAGGGACATGAATTTGTTTTCTGTTTAACTCACTTTTTTCAAAAAATGTCTAGATAAATAATAACAATGATACTGAAAAAAAAAAAAAAACCCCGTCTGTCTTACAAAAATTATGAACAAGAAAACATTTCAGTAATTCAAAGGTAAACCAAGCACAATAAAGATATGTTTTTAAATTTCCCCAAATGAAATACAGAATCAATGGTAACCCTTTCCCTAACTTCAAAATACAAGAAGCAATGGCAAAATACCGGTACAGTGGTATTCAACCACACAGAAATGTTCTGGACGTATAGAATTTTATTTCTATCTGGCAATTCCTTCCACAAAAGAAAGTCCTTCAAATACTTGTAGTATATAAACCATACAAGGTTTTTTGAGCTGTATATTTAGACCCCGCTCTCCAGCCCAATTCTTTTTAAAGTAAAATATACTTTGTAGAAAAGGTACTGAAAATTTTCAAAAACATTACAGTTTAACCCCCACTAGTCCAGAAAGGGTTCCCCCAGTGAAATGATAGTGGATTTCTGAACCAGTGCAGCTTAGATTTAACTGGTAGATGATATATATACTGTACTTTACTTTTTTAATAAGATACAACTCATAACACAAGCAAAAACAAAAGTTTACAGTATCACTCCACTGTGATGAGTAAACAATTAACAACAATCAGATTCAAATCAATGTCTCAAATCTCCAAAGTTTGTCAAACCTATAAATGAGGTTCAAACTGTACCCCCCTTTTTTTTTTCTTTTTTTTTAATGAAAGCAAAATTCAAAAAATATCATGGAAGCAACACCCAAAATAAAAGAAAACACTAACAAAAGAATGCTCCGACCTTCACAATGACACATTCTTAACACAGGTATACTAGTCTCAGCACTGAAAATTTTATTCCATCACTCCACTCCTTCGGCAAAAAGGGAATGTATTAAAATATCTTTATAGTAAGGGAGGGAGGCGGCCAAGCACAAATTCAGCAACTGCAAATGAAATTCTGTATTTTTGTGCTCTTCTTTCAAATGCAAGTCTTTATTAATTTAAAATTGTATATATTTCTCATTTTTATCATGTCTCATGAATACGAAATACAAAAGATATGTATGCCCCTTTGGGGCCAAAAATATTGTGTTCTATGTCATAATGCACATCCTCTCAAAAATATTGGCAAACTGTATACCCAAATCTTTATATAAATAAGATTTTATATATAAAATCATATGAAATACACTAAAAAGACAATATCAATATCAATATCAATACTACAAATTATTTATTGATAATGTAGTAATGATAACAATAATAATAATGAAAAAAATAAATAAAAAAAAAATAAATCATAATATTAAACAATAACAATAACAAAAATATTAGTAAAAAAAAAAAAAAAAAAAAAAAAAAAAAAAAAAAAAAAAAATGATAATAATAATTTTAAAAATCACAATAATATAATTTTAATAATAATAATAAAATAATAATAATAATAATAAATAAAATATAAAAAATAATATAATAATAACAACAATAATAATAATAATTATGATAATAATAATAAAAATAAAATAATAAAGCAAAAAATAATAATAGTATTAATGATAATAATAATATCAATAATAATACCAATAATAATAATAATAACAATAATAACAGAAGAAGGACATTTATAAGCCCAATGAAATATCGAACAAGACAACATTTCTTTAATAAAATCAATTTTTGTGCAAAGGCATACTAAAACAACCATGAATTCCCTTATCCCAATAATTTTTAATCTAAACATTATTCCTTCTTCATGCTCTGTCTGAAACATCTTTACGGAAAAAAGGGAAAACTTTTAAAAACTCCTGCAAATGTGCCCGAGTACCAAAAAAATTTGGGCCTAGTTACTGTTTGTTTTCAAGAACATCTGAAGTGTGATAAATATTACATTAAAAGTTAACTGTTTAATTATATTTTTTCTTTCATAATCAGGGGTGCATTTAGAATTTAGACCTTTACCAAGAGTTACATTTGACATATGGATCTGACTATGCTACTACAAGTAACAGGTGGCCCTAGGAGGAATTTCTTTATTTCTGTGCAAAACCACACTTGCTATTGCAATGCTTTGTTACACTCATAATATCAGAAAAATGATGCCACACTTTCAAGTCTGGCATGACAGACATAGACATCATTCTATCAACTATTCAAAACCTGACTTTGAAATTGGAATTTCAAAACAAGAAACAAATGGAAGATATTCCTGAAATATCAATTATGAGTTTCTATTACCTGATGTTGAAAAGAAAAAGAAAAAGAAGAAGCAAAAAAGAAGAAGAAGAAAGAAAAAGGAAGAAGAAGAAGAAGAAAAAGAAAGACAGGAGAGGAGGAGGAGAGAGAAGGAGAGAGGGAAGGGGGGAGGGGAAGGGGGAGGTTTGGAGGGGGGGGTGGAGGGGGGGGGGGGAGAGGGAGAGGGGGGGGGAGAGAGAGAGAGAGAGAGAGAGAGGGGAAAGAGAAAAGAAGAGAGAGAAGAGGAGAGAGGAGAGAGAGAGAGGAGAGGGGAGAGAGAGAGAGAAAAGAGAGAGAGAAGAGGGGGAGAGAGAGAGAGAGAGAGAGGGGAGAGGAGAGGAGAGAGAGAGCGAGAGGAGAGAGAGATGAGAGGAGAGAGAGGAGAGAGAGAGAGAGGAGAAGAAGAGAGAGAGAGACAGCAACCTTAAAAATCACATAGCCTTCTAAAGAAAAGCTGGCCTTATAAAACTGTTAATTTTCAGACACAACCCTGGTCAACCTTCCACAACCAGTCGCATTCTAATATACCTATAAATTACCATGAGGTAGCACTAGCTCGCTGTTTCCCATACCCGTCACTTGATGTAAATTTACGAAGAGCCAGCTATATGCACACATATGGAAGTGAAGTAGTCAAAAAATGAAAAAAAACGTTGTGTTCTTTCATTGTGTTATTCATTGGGACAGCACCATACTTCAGGAAGCTTGTTATTCTGATATACTAGTAATAACTTATAAAATATTTATCTGTATGGTTTGATGTATGTTACAAATAGATATTAGTAATTTTGTAAAATTATCAGTAATTCTTTTACTAAAGGACAATCTAGCATTTGGAGTAAACCATTTGCAATATAGGTTTCACATGACAAAATTGTTTATTGTGAGAATAATTACCATTCCACACCTTATCACTTGTTGCAGTTCCCTGAAGCACACTTCGACTTCTTAGCTGTTCATATGTATCATCCAGCCGTTCACCTATTTCTGAAATTATGGACCAATTTAATGATACATACTATCATTAAAAATCATTATATAACTGCTCAACACATAATAGTGTGCACATATTACCTCTATGTAATATGTGCATTTTATCACAACCTCAGACACATAGCTAACTAGGGGCTTTAGTCCTCTTCCACACTACCTATTTACTGATGAGTCAGACCAATATAAAAGGCATGTTTTTCTCTTATTACAGAAATTAAAAACACACACACAAAACTATTTCATAAATATATTATATATATATTAAATTATATTATTAATATATAATAATATATTATATATATATTATATATATATATATATATAATATATATAAGGAAATAGATGATAGTATAGATAGATAGATTATATAGATATATTAATATTATAGATATATATATAGATTAAAATTTAGAATATATAGAATATATGATATATATATAGAATATATTAGATATATATAGAAATTTTATATATTTTAAAAGATATATTATAAATAGAATAATAAATAAATAAATAATAATAAATAAAAATAAAAAAAAAAACAAATGAATAAAAAAAATAGAGAGAGTAAATTTACGATTTAGTTTTAGGAAGAATATGATACATTACTA
>NW_023644157.1:0-8813 GCF_015228065.2 Penaeus monodon | reverse complement strand
AATAAAAAAATATTATAAAAAAAAATGAATTTTTAATAAAAGGAATAATCAATAAAAATAATAATAATAATAATAATAATAATAATAATAAATAATAAGAATAATAATAATAATAATAATAATAATAATAAAATTATAATAAAATAATAATAATAATAAAATAATAACAATAATGATAATAATAATAATAATGATAATAATAATAATAGTAATAATATAATAATAATAATAAAAATGAAAATTTTGGGATAAAAATTAATAACTCATCAAATGTTATCAAAATTCTCTTCATTCTCACTTTTATCCTCATTATTGTCATGATTAATACGATTTTGGTAATTATTATCATTATTACCCTAATCATTGCCAAAATCATCAAAGAAATCGAAAAAACGTCATTTTGGAGTATACTCTCAAAATTATTATTATCATTATTATCATCATTATTATAATGATTATCATCATTACTATCGTTACCATCATCATTAAATCGAAAAAACGTCATTTTGGAGCATACTCTCAAAAGGCGATATATCGCTAGATTTTGCCGCTTTTTCGACTTTTGGGAATTATTTTCTTTTACCTTTTTTTATTATAAATGGAGACAATTCCTGTTATTATCATCATTATTATCATGATTATCATCAATATTATCATTATCATGATCATTATCATCATTATCATCATTATCATCATCATTAAAATCATTATTGCAATTATTATCATCATTATTGTAATTATTATCATTATTATTGCAATTATTGCAGTTATAATATATAATTTTGCAACTATACTAATAATAACAACAATAATAATAGAAATAAAATTATAATAATTATTTTTATCATTATTTTATATAATATCGTAATTACAGTAATTATTACTGTTATAATAATTATTTTTACAATTATACTACTAGTAAAAAATTATAATAATGATAATAATAACAATAATAATATTAATAACGATATTATAACGACTATTAACATTATTTTTATACTTATTATTATTATTATTATTGTTATTATTACAGTTATAATATATGTATTGGCAATAATACTAATAAAAAAGTAATAATAATAATAATAATAATAATAATAATAATAATAATAATAATAATAATAATAATAATAATAATAATAATAATAATAACAATACATAATAATTATTATTAATTATTAGTATTACATAGTAGTAATAATAATAAATAAAATAATAATATACTAATAATAATAAATAATAATAATAATACTAATAATAATAATATAAGTAATAATAATAGGATTAAATATTAATATATTCATTAATCATCAAAATGTTATCAAATTCTCGATTATCACTTGTATCATCATTTATCATCATGATGAATACCATTCTGGTAATTATTTCATGATTACCCTAATCATTGCCAACAATCATCAAAGAAAATCGGAAAAACCGTCATTTTGGGAGTATACTCTCAAAAAATATTATTATCATTATTAATCATCAGTATTATAATTATTATCATCATTACTATCGTTACCATCATCATTATTATCATCATAATCATCATTTATCACCTAATTATCATTTATTGCAAATGATTATCATCATTATTCCAATCATTATCATTATTATTGCTATTATTGCAGTTATAAATATATATTTTGTAACTATATAATAACAACAACAATAATAATAGTAATAACAAAATAATAACAATTATAACGAACTGAAATAATTATCTATACCATTATTCTAATTAATTTTCGTTATTACTGTAGTATACTGTATATAATTATTTGTGCAATATATCCTATAAGTAATAATAATAATAATGATAATAATAACAAAATAATATAATAATAATATTTAATAGCGACTATCATATAGTATTATTATCCTTATTATTATTATTATTACTGTTCTTTATACGGTTATAATACATTGTTTGCCAATAATAATAATAATAATAATACTAATAAATTTTAAAAATAATAAATAATAACAATAAAATAATAATAAGAATACTTAATAATAATAAAATAGAAGTATTAATAAAATTAAAATAATAATAATAATAAGAATAATAATAATAATAATAATAATAATAATAATATAATAGATAATATTAATTAATAATATATAATCATAATGATAATGATAATTATATATAATAATCATCAAATGTTATCATAATTCTCTTTAGTCTCCCTTTTATCATCATTATTATTCATCTGAGGTAATACATTCTGGTAATTATTATCATTATTACCCTAATAATTGCCAAAATCTCAAAGAAATCGAAAAAACGTCATTTTGGAGTATACTCTCAATAAGCGATGTATATTTCGCTAGATTTTGCCGCTTTTCGACCTTGCGGATTTTTTTTTCTTTTACCCTTTTTTATTATATATGGAAACCAATTCCTTTTATTATCATCATTATTATATGATTACATCATTACTATCGTTACCATCATTCATTATCATCATAATCATCATTATCATCATCATTTATCATCCATTATCATCATATTATCATCATTATTGCAATATTATCATCATTATGCCATATTATCATTATATTGCAATTATGCAGTTATAATATCGATTTTGTAAACTATATTAATAACAACAAACAATTAAATAAATAGAAATAACAATAATAATAACAATAATAAGATATTATAATAATTATTTATCCATTATTTCTAATTATTTTCGTTTATTACTGTAGTTATTACTGTTATAAAGAGTTATTTTTGCCAATTATACTACTAGTAAAAATAATGATAATAATAATACATAACCAATAATAATATTAATAATAATATTATAACGACGTCAATAGTATTATTAGACTTATTATTATTATTATTACTGTTATGATTACAGTTATTATATATTTTTGGCAATAATTAATAATAATAATAAGAATAATAATGGAAGTATTAATGATAAATAATAATAATTAATATAATAGTAATTATAATAAACAATAATAATAATAATTAATAAGAATACTAATAATAATAATGATAATAATATAATAATCAATATTAAGATATGAATAATCATCAAAAATGTGACTCAAACTCCTCTTTATCTCACTTGTTCATTCATATTGTCATGATAATACCATTCTGGGTAATTATTATCATTATACCCTATCATTGCCAAAAATTACAAAGAAATCGAAAAAACGTATTTTCGCGTGTATTCTGAAAAAGGCTATATTTCGTCCTAGATTTTGCCGCTTTTCGACTTTGGAATTTTTTTCTCTTACCTTTGTTTTTCTTATTATATATATGGGACACACTCCTGTATTTATCATCCATTATTATCATGATTATACATCATGTACTACGTTTACCATCATCATTATCCTCATTATTAATCATATTATTGCAATTATGATCATCATTATTGCAAATTATTATCATTATTGTGGAACTATACAGTTATATATATATTTTGTAACTCTTTAATAACAAACAACAATAATAATAGTAATAACAATAATAATAACAATAAGAACGAATTATATAAGTATTTATACCATGATTCTAATTAATTGCGTTATTTACTGTAGTTATTATGATATAATAATTTTTTTTGCAATTATACTACTAGTAGAAATAAATATAATGATTAATATAACAATTAATCATATTATAATAATATTATAAGCATATCAATAGTATTAATTATACCTTATTATGATATTTTTACAATTATTACTGTTATTTTAATGTTATTATATATTTTTTTGGCAATAATAATAATAATACTTAATAATAATACTAATAATGATAAAAATGTTAATAATGAAATAAAGTAAAATAATAATAACCAACACACACACACACACACAACACACACACACACACAGCACACACACTCATATATATATATATATATATATATATATATATATATATATAGATGATATAGAGAGAGTGTGGGTGGGTGGGTGTGTGTGGGGGGGGGTGGGGGGTGGGGGGGGGGTGTGGGTGGTGTGTGTGGGTTATGTAATATCAGGTAGATAAGAGATAGATATAGATAGATAGAGAGAGACATATAGACGATATATATATATATATATATATACATATACACAAAAGGTTCAGGATATATACATAATAGATATACAGAGATAGAGATATATAGAATATATAGATAAGGAGAGAGATCAGAGAGATGAGAGGAGACAGGACAGGGAAAAGAAAATAGTAGAGAGAGGGAAGAGACGAGAATGCAGAAAAAGAGAGACAGAAAGAGAGAGGAAAGAGAGAGGGAGACAGAGGAGAGAGAGAAGAGGAGAGAGAGCGGAGAGAGAAGAAGAGAGAGAGATAGAAGGAGAGAGAGAGAGGGGGGGGGGGGTGGGGGGGGGGGGGTGGGGGTGGGGGTGGGGGGGGGGGGGGGGGGGGCAGAGAAAGACAACAGACAGAGAGAGCAGACGGAGAGAGAGGGAGTAGAGAGAGAGAGAGAGAGGGAGAGAGAGAGAGAAGAGGAGAGAGAGAGAAGAAGAGAGAGTTACACTACAGAGGGAGAGAGAGAGAGAGAGAGACGAGAGAGGAGAAGAGAAGAGAGTATGAGAGAGAGAGACAGAAGAGGCAGCGCGGCTAGGAGATAGGGAGAGAGACGAGAGCAAGAGATATAGAGGGAGATAGAGAGGATAGAGAGAGATAGGATAGTAGTAGACGAGATAGAGGAGAGAGAGCGAGGGACAGTGGAGAGAGAGGAATCGTCGAGAGAGATAGAGAGAAGAGAAGATAGGAGAGGAGAGAGAGAGAGAGACCATAGACGATAGAGAGAGATAGAAGAGAGGAGGAGAGATATGATAGATAGAGAGATATGCATAGGTAGAGAGTATATATAGATATATACGTAGAATCTCTAGATACAAGATAGTCAGATAGGAAGAGGTAGATGAGAAGAGTAGATAGTAGATATATAGAGGTATAGAGAGATAGATATGTAGATGCTAGCTAACAACATCAGAGCTGAAATATTACACAACGGACACACACACACACCACACACAAACACACACACACACACACAACACACACCCACATCAGATAATAGAAGAGATTAGAGAGAGAGACGAGAGAGAGAAATATAGATACATAGAGAGATAGACATAGAGATACAGAGAGATTATATGCGATAATAAGATAGATCGAGAGATATATAGAGATAGGAGAGAGATATAATAGAGATGAGAGATAAGAAGATATATATAAGCATTCTATATATATATATATACAGGGATAGACATAATTAATATTTTTATATATATATAGATATCTATATACTAATATATATAGATATATATAAGATATAGAATATATGTAGATCTATGCATTAATATAATAATATATATATATATTATATATAAATATATATATATATATTATATATATATATATATTTTAATATATATAAATATAATATATATATATTGTGATGGGTATAAGAATACTCTAATATCCACCACACAGAAAAAATAAAAGGTTGGTGTCAACACAGCAGTGATAGAGGGCGGAAGTGCATAGTTCGAGATATGAAAATGAAAAATAGTTCGTGGAACAGAAAAAAAATAAGTTAGTAATATGTCGAATATTGTATTAAAATCTTTTTACTTATTATTTTTTTGTTTGTTTGTTTATATATATATATATTTATTTTTTTTTTATAAATATTATATGACATGAGGGTACTGATATATGCAAGAGAATCATGGGGGAGGTTACTTGCTTGTTTTCCTTATAACTCGTCTGTAGGTGATGCAATAGCATTTGCTCCCAGGGTTATTGGAACATAACATTCCGGCGACGGTAACGTATACGGGGATAAAATGTAGGTTGCGTGGAAGGGCTTGAGGGGGGTAAATGCATCAAACTGTCGCAAAAGTAGCCATTGTTAGAGAGATATACTAGAAGAGAAAATGTTATAGGATGGCAATGACACGACATGATTGCAGGGAGGAGGTATTCATTGCAATCTCCTTGTGTGTATGGTGGCGTATACAATAAGGATAAGGAAATCAGTTCACATGAGGCTGGAAGAACAAAAGCACCCTTTGCAGACAAAAATCAGGTTATGAGTTTACACAAACTGTAGTTGTAGTAGCCTTGAAGTAAAATAATAAGGTAAGTTGGGAAAATGAGAACCACGATTTCAGGAATGATGCACTGACCGATAAGGTATGGTTTGTATATGAGTGCCTGGAGCAAGATCGCATATTTGTGTCAAGTGCCAGAAGAGATAAAGTGTCAAAAAGAGCTTTTCTTTAATGCGAGGAGTGCGTCTTGCACAGTTATCTAAGAAATCTGCTGGTGGGATAGAAATAGCCTGGCCGTGAAAGGGATGTTAGGATGAGTGAAGGTTGTTTTAAAGTGAAGGTGTTATTTGTTTTGTATGGGAAGGAGGCTGAATGAAATAACCTCGAAGTAGTTTCAGGGCGAGTCGAAATGAATACAGAGACCGGAACTTGTGAGGTAAGGACTTTAGAGCAGAGTAGAACGAATTAGTTGACTTTAGGAGGAAAAAAGACGCATTTAACATAGGAGATATGTGGAGAATAGGGCCGTATGCCTAGGGGGGTAGGGGAATGGCGGTCGGGCAGACGACAAAGTGAAGGAATGATAAGCGAAGAGTAGTAAGATCTGGAAGATAAAAATCATTAGTTTCGTCGCGGGGAGAATAGTACCTGTGACAATCTTGTAGAACGTCGAAATGAGACAATATGTTTTACATGACTGTATTGCTTTAATGTAGGCCTTGTGTTCTTTACATTAATACTCTAAATGGACTTCAAATCTAGGAGCAAGCTTTGACTTATATTGAGTTGCTGTGACTGTTCATAAATTTCCTAGCGCTCCAACTCAAGTCCTTGTGGATGGCAACTTTGTATTGAAATGACGTATTTTATCTCTGGAGTTAGTCAAATGCTCTTTGTGACTGGAAGATTGACTTGTTTATTTCAAAGATATATCATAATTATCATCATATGAAGGAACTTGCTTTTCATCAAAGAGTTATTTAGTGTAGTCTTTTATCACCATTCCATATAAAAGAAAATGTGGGGTGTCACTTAAGCGAGAATGGATATGTACTATTATACAAAGACTGGGTTGTCAATAGTGAATTCATCCCATATGTTGATGTAGCACCACACAAGCGATCTCATTAATGAGAGGATGAGGAGTGAGCTTTCTGTAATACCATTACTTGTGGGCGGCTAAGGAGAATGTTAACACGAATTACATTCATGGATATCACTTTAAAAACCTATCCATGACCTTGTTATGAAATTCACGTCCCATTATCAGTAGAAAAATGCATGGGGCTGAATATATTAGACAGAAGTCATGGAAAGCATGTGCAACAAAATTTGCTCGATTGGTTGTGCACGGGGACTAGGTCACAAAAACGACGTGAAGTATCAATGAAGACGCACAAATCTAAAACGATTCCATTGCGAGAGGTAGAAAACCTGACAATGTGTCAAAAGAGCCCTTCTGGAAGGGAAAGCTGGAATGTCATTTTACAACAGTGGCTGGGTCATGGTATTCCTTTTAATCCCCCGGGGGCATGCACCGTGACCCAAACGCGCTCGCAAAAGGGGCCCTTTTCACCCCGGACCCCTCGGCCCCCCCCCTGTCTTCCTTTTTTTTGCTTCTCTTTCTCTTTTCAACTCTTTTGCTCTTACTTTTCCCCCCTTTCTTTCCCTTTTTCCCCCTTTTCTCTCTCCTACCCTTTTGTTTTTTTTTTTTTTTCCGTTCGCTTTCACTCCTCGTCTCCTCTCTTTTTTCTTCTCCCTCTTTCCCCCTCTCCTTCCCCTCTTCACTCTCTTTTTTATCTCCTCTTCTTTTTTATCGCTGTCTTTCTCCTTCTTTTTCGTCTCTTCTATATATATATTAATATATATAATATAAAATATCTTTTTCCCCCTTCAAATTCTCTATCTCTTTCTATACCCCTTTTCCCCCCACTTCTCAATTCCCCAAAGGAAAATCGTAAAGAATATGATTGATATATTACTATTTTTTGGGTTTTTTAAAAAAAACACCGTCTTTACCATTACATTTTTATCAAAACATTGGTTTCATTATCATTATTTTTACTACTATATTAACCTATATATATATATAAAATTAAAATATAAATTTTAAAATATATATAAAATTTTAATTGTATTTCAATTTTATTATCATTATTATATTTTTTTATTTTTAACATTAAATTATTTTAGATATTTGTATTTTTCATTTTTTTCAAAAAATTTAAAAATCCTTTCATTATTTCTTTTTATCATATTAAACACACGAAACTGAACCCACACAACACAAATATGGTATGCACAATAAAGAACCCAAATGCACCAAACAAAATTTAATAAACGTTTTAGTTATCATTTTTGTTTTGAGAATAGTAAATCTTTTACCAAAAACATATTATGAATATTTTAAAAGTTATTTTTATTTTTATTTTATTATTATGGTTGTTGAACTACGATTTTCGTTATCAACATAATTTTAGGGCTTCATAAATCATTATCACAAAAAATATTGTTATTTTTTTATTATTTAAATGTATTTCATTATTGGTTTAGCACTGGGCCTCCCGGTTTCAAACAGAGTGACCAAGGTTCGAGTCCTGGTCAGGGGGGTTTTATTTTTCAAAACAATGAGGGGAAATGATTATTCCATCTTTAATAATAATATATATATTATTATTTTAAAAATATATAATATATATTTATTTTAAATTTTTAAAAATTAAATTTATATTTATATATATTATATATATATAAATTTT
>NW_023644156.1:0-8813 GCF_015228065.2 Penaeus monodon | reverse complement strand
AACAAAATGCATTCCCTTTTCAAAACACTGAAAAACCATTTCAAACCGGGAAACCTGACATTCCATTTTTTGATTGGGGAAAACTGCTTTCCGCCTGTCAGGCCCCCCAAAAAATTGGGGAAAATTTTATTGGGAAAATATTAAAAGATTTTTTTAAAAAAAAACCCATAATTCCATTTCGAAGTAAATTATTTTGCCAAAATTTTTTCCCATTTTTGGGTAAAATTTTTTCAATTTTTTCCACTCTTTTTTCATACTTTTAGCCGAGGGGGGCTTTTTTTTTTTTTTATTTAAACAATTAATATTTTTAAAATTTTGTTTTTTAAATATTAAAAAAAGGGGAACTTAAAAGGGTTTAAACCATTTTCCCCAAAAAATTTAAAATTTGAAAAAAAAATTAAAAATTTGGTTCCATTATTAATAATATTTTTAAAAAAAAAAAAATTTGTTTTGATCCTATGTTATAAGTAAAGGTATTTTTCCTTTTTCCCAAATAAGGGAAAGAAAAAAACTGTCGTAATTTTATTAAAATATTTTTAAAAATTAAAAAAAAAAATTTATTTAAAATCTCTTAATTTACAACTTTTTATTTTTTTTTATATTAAATTATAAATTTTTATATTTTAAATAATGGATATATAATTTTTTAACCCTTAAAATTAAAATAAAACTTTAAATACCAAAAAATTTAAAATATTTTAATATAATTTTTTTCCTGTTTGTCGGTTTAAATCCCCAAATTTTTAAAATTTTGGTCCATTTTTTATTAATTTCCCATTTGGAAATTTTTACGTTAAATTTTCAATTTACGTCCTTTTTTTAGCAAAAAACCGTAATGTTTCTTTTGAATTTAACCCTTTAAAAACAAAAAGGGGGCCCTTGCGTTTTTCTTTCATGGTTTTTAACCTTATTCCGGGGGCAAAATTAAAAAAACCTTGAAATTTGGTACACGGAAATTTTTTGGGGGGGTGGTGGTCCTGGGTTTTCGTTTGGGGTTGGGCCTTTTAAAATTTAAAGGTTCCCTACGAACAGTAAAATTTTTTAAATAAATTTTTTTCTAGAGTGGAATGTTACATTTTTTATTTGTAAGGAAACTTGGTCTAATTAAAATTTTTAAAACCTTTCTACCCCTTTTAAATAAATTGGAAAAAGAAATTCTTTTTTTAAATTTTTAAAAAAAAAATTTTAAATAAATTTTTTATTTTTTTAATTTTTTATTTTATTTTTAAAAATTTTACCCCAATTGAAAAATTTTAAAAAATTTTTTTTTTTAAAAAATTTTTTTTTTTTTTTTAAATATTTTTTAAACTTTTTTAAATAAAATTTTTAATAAAATTATAATATATTTTTTTAAAAATGTTTTTTTTAATTTTGGTTGCGGGGAAAACATCCAAAAGCCAAACTTTGCTAGTTGGTAAAAAAAACCCAAAACCCCTATTTTTAAAAATTTTCCCAAGTGCAGCCAAATTTGAGTTTCCCCATTTTTTTTTTTTTTAAAGGCACGCTCATCGCATTTTTCATTCATTTGAGATTTGCGAAGTCGTAAACACAGGGCCTTAATACAATGGCCCGGCCTGTGTAGATTTTGGCTGTTTTTATTTGTTTTTCTGACACTCTATATTACCGTGGTGGGGGGATTGCCAGAAACGCTCCTGCCCCCATGGTGGGGAAGCAGCGATAAATTTTTACCCGCCCCCGGGGGTTGTTGTGGGGGTTCCTTTTCTCGAAAATTTTGTGTGCTCACAATTTTTTTAATGTAGTGTACCAAGTGGCGTTTGGTCGCCACGTGCATGCAATATCTGTCTTCATGGTCAATTGTCTCTATGATCTGCCCGGCAATGGTAACATGTCTGATTCTGTGAAGAAGACTTCGGTACCCCTATTAATTTTTTCGAGAGGCCAGTGGCTCAAGCCCCGTGGCGTCTGATACTACTATTGGCCGAGGGGGGAGGATCTGTTTTCTCTCTGTAACTGCAAGAGGGAAAGGGACGAGCTGTGGCATTTCACTTTTTTGCCTTAAATTTTTCGGCTCATTTTTTATCATGGGGTTTGGGGGGATACCTTTCCAATTCAGCTAGCCTGTCAGTAAGCGACAGTGGTAGAAGGGATGTTTTTCTTTTGGGTGCGCTTGCTGAGACAGTCTTTCTGCCTGGGAGTCTGTATGTATCCAGTGTCCTTCCCTCAGGATGCTGGACCCCATGATCGCACCCCCCTTCCTGAGCGAGAGTCGTTTTTTGTTACCCCCAAGGTTGCGTGGCATCCCATGTCAAAGCCGGTGCCTGATGTGGTTTTAAGGGGTCGACTGATCCATCGTGAAGTGGTTTTACTACCTGGGGGGAGTGATGGCTGCAAGACCCCCTCAGCTTCTGCCCTTAGGGCTAGGGGAGGGTATTGATTCTTTCTCCGACAAGTCATAAAAAGAACTCGAAATTTTCCCCCCCCAAAGACTGAAATACATGCATTCTCTTTCAGTAATACTAGTAACGACTGCATTCTGCTTCAGAGACATCAGGAAATCACTGGACATTCTGGAACTTTCCAAATAGCTGGAACACTGACATTACCGCTCTCAGAATACCTGACACCAACTGACTTTTACCATTTGTAGAACCCTCGGTAAACACTTACACTTCTTGCTTCAGAACACTGGAAACACTGACATTCCACTCTGCTAGAGGCACTGGACACTGACATTCCGTTTGTCGAAAAAAAAGGAAACTGGATAACACGACGATTTACGCATTTGTAGAACATTGGAGACACTGACATTCCGCTTTCAGAGCATTGATGAACACGGACATTCTCCTTTCAGAATCACGTGGAGAACACTGGCATTCTGGCTTCACATTACGCGGGTACAGAAGGAATACAAGCTGACATTCACTTTCTGAACTACTGGAGCATACACTGACATTTCTGCTTCCAGACACAGAAATAATTACATTCTGCTCTCAGTACATCTGGATAACACAGACCTTCCCCATTCGGAATACTGGAAACACTGACTATTCTATTCTCAGTAGGCAAATGGAAGGCACTGACATTCTCGCTTGACGTAAGACATGACATCCGGCTATTCAGAACACTGAAATACTGACTGACTTCCTATTGTAAGAAGCCTGGAATACCCTGATATTGCCCGCATTCAGAACACTGATAACACTGACTTATTCTCGCTTTCAGAACACTGACAAACACTGACATTCTGCTTCTAGTTAGGCCTGGAAACATCTGACATTCCGGTTTGTGCGGACGGGCTAAAGGACTGAAATTCCATCTGTAGAAGCACTGGTACACTTACATTCCTACTTCAGAGGCACTGAAACACGGGAAAATATTGCTCGCTTTGCTATAGACCCTGAAAACACTGACATTCCACTTTCCGAATACTGAACACTAACATTGGCTCTCTAGAGCACGCGACAGCACTGAGCGGTGTGTATTGCCGACTTTCACAACTAATTGAAACATTGGACATTTCCACTTTGGAATACTGGAACACTGATATTCGCACTCTCACAGCAGGCTGGAAACACGTTACACTGAAATTCTTCCTTGCAGAACATGGAAATCACTGACATTCCGCTTCAGGTAACACTGGAACTACTGCATCTGCTTCGCAGAATACTGGAAACACTGACATTACGCTTTCTAGTAAACTACTGGATATACACTGACATCGCAGCTTTCAGAACAGCTGGAAACACTGATCATCTGGCTTTCGCGTAGAACACCAGGAAACACTGACACTGCCTTGTCACAACACTGAACACTGATATTATTCCTACTTTACTGAATCTGAAACGCTGACTCCGTGCTCTCAGAACACTGGAAACACTGATATCCGCTTTCCGAACACTTGGAAACACGACTTTACACACCTTCAGTAGACACTGGTAACACTGACTTCCACTTTCAGAACACTGTGATAGCACTGGACATTCCACTTTCAGGAACACTGAAACACTGACATATTCCACTTTCATCCACAGGCACTGAACACTCCCCTTTTCACAATAAACAGCTGGAAACACTGACTTCCACTTTCCTGGCATACTGGAAACCTGATCATTCCTCCGTCTCTCCATAGCTTCACCTGAACACCTGCATTCTGGGTCTTCAGAACTCTGGAACACTACATTTCCTTTGGAATATTTGTAAATGACTGATATTCACTTCCAGAACACAGGAAACACTGACATTCCACTTTCAGAAGACTCAAATTATGTTGCTCAAAACTGTGTCATCCCACTGTTTACAGGGGGATGACATTCGTTTTTCTACATGTTTTCCTACATTCGTTTTTTCTATATTCGTTTTAGTCTGTCCCGAGGGCAGTTGCAGTCTTTTTTTTTTTTTTTTTTACTTTCAAACATGTTATTATATATTCTGTTAAAAGTTTGTGTCTTTCAAATATTGAAATAAAGGCGTTCATACTTAAAATGGGTTTAAACCATCTTCAAGCCATAGTGTAAACATTTGAACAAAATATATAATACAAATTAAAGGTTCCATGTACCTATATCAATCAGTGATATAAAACGACTACAGGAAACGACGAAATATGTCGTACTCTCGTATGCCGTATGCATTATACAGTAAACGGTATTCCTTAGGCCTTATTTCGGCTGACATAACCTGTTTTACGACACTAGAAACTGTCGCTAATTTCATTCGCGATACTACCCCAGGCCGGTAGCGACAACGTGCCAGTGTTCAAACACTATTCCCAAAGGCTCGACTCCACCCCTATTCCTAAGAATCGTGCTTAAGTTGACGAATCTGGTTTTATTTTTGATTTATATTAAATTATCAACCACTGTTTTACTGATATTACAATAGGAAATGGCAGTATATACAAGTTCTTCGTTATCAACACCTTAAAATTACAAATAAAACGTTTTAGAACTACCGAAAACAATTGAAAATGCGACGTCCCTAAGCGCCTCCCATCATACTTTTTTTCCTTCGTCTATCGACATCGGTTTCGGATGTCACACTTCTTTAAATATTTTGAATGTGTCACATTTTGTTAATTGATATTAATTACATTTAAAAGGATAAGTGAGTTTACGCCTTCATATTCAATTATACGTACACGTAAAGTGATTATGTAGAACATAATATAATTTTCCGTAATGTTCTTTTGACCATTCAAACACATTCTATTAACAAAACATGACTGTCTGAGATACTTCGCGTATCTCATTCGTCATGGAACACTTTTGAAGGCCTGAATATGTCCAAGGCTAAAGCATAAATAATATAATAAAACCAATAATGACTATTATTACCTGTGCATGACACTGAAATATGTTAATCAAGAGCGTAGGCATACGAAAGATAAACCTGAGTTTCGCTCTTCTTGGTCATGGCCTTATTAATATGAAAGGATTTTCACTACGATAGCAGTATAGATTTTCAAGATAAATATTTTGTTGCTAGAGCTAGTGAAATGTTCACATGTTTTCCCATATTGCCTAAGGATCACATTATGGTCATAGATGTAGAATATGTTATATTATATCACATTACATATCCCCATAATAAATGGAAATTGAAAAGAAAACATGCATAGTACATTACATCCAAAAATAAATGGAAATTGAAAATATATATATATATATATATATATATATATATATATATATATATATATATATTATATATTATATCTATATATATATATAATATATATATATACTATATTATATATTTATATATATATATATCATATATAATATATATATATATATATATTATATAGAAATATATACATGTGTTTGTGTGTGCGTGTGTAAACATACACACAGACGCAAATACATTTAGTCTAGTACTAGGTACAATAATATCCTCATTAACATCCTCATCGTTGCTTGAATAATACATCACAGAGTGCAGCATCAAATTTGAGCTTCCCATTTTTTTTCAGTTTCAAACCAGGCACGCTCATCAGCATTCATTCATTCATTTGAGATTTGCGAAGTCGTAATACACATGGCCTTAATACATATGGCCCGGCCTGTGTCAGCTATTTATGGCTGTTTCATTTTGTTCTCTGACACTCTATGATTACCGTGGTGGCGGGATTGCCAGCAGGCGCTCCTGCCGCCATGGTGTAAGCATGCGGCATAATCTTATTACCAGCCCGGCGGTTGTTGTGGGCGGTCCTTGTCTCAGAAATTGTGTGTGCTCACAATTTTGTAATGTAGTGTACCAACGTGGCGTTCGGCTCGCCACAGTGCATGCAATATCTGTCTTCATGGTCAATTGTCTCTATGATCTGCCCTGCGCAATGGTAACATAGTCTGATTCTGTGAAGAATGACTTCGGTACCTCTATTAATTGCTTCAGAGAGTGCCAGTGGCTCATAGCCTGTGGCGTCTGACTACTACTATCTGGCCGAGGGAGAGGATCTCGTTTTCTCTCTGTAAGCTGCAAGAGGAAGGCACGAGCTGTGGCATTACACTTATGCCTTAAGATTTTTCGGCTCATTTTATGATCATGGGATTTGGGGGCATACCCTTGCCAATGTCAGCTAGCCTGTCAGTAAGCTGACAGTGGTCAGAAGGTAGATGTTGTCTTTGGGTGCGCTTTGCTGTAGACAGTCATTGCTGCCCTGGAGTCTGTATGTATGACCACGTGTCCTTCCCTCAGGGATGCGTGGACTCCCATGATCGCACCTGCCTCTGCCTGTAGCGAGGAGTCGTTGTTTGTTACCCTCATAGGTTGCGTGGCATCCCATGCTGCAAAGCCGGTGCCTGCAGTGTGGTTTAAGGGATCGACTGATCCATCCGTGAAGTAGGTTCTACTACCTGGAGGAGTAATGGCTGCAATGACCCTCTCAGCTTCTGCCTTTAGACTAGGCATGGTGTATTGATTCTTTCTCCTTGACAAGCTCATAACAGAGAACTCGATCAAGGTTTGCACCCACGGCGAGGCTTCAGCAAAGCCCTTGGCAAGTAGTTGTTCTTTGAGCTGATAGCGTATCAACACCCTGGCTGTGTGAAACAGCCAGTTGTTTCCAAACAGCTCGCAGTCTTGTTCTAGGTGTCTGAGTATTTTTTGTCTCATGTTTGTGTTCCTGGGAGCTTGGATGTACTTTGAAAGAACTGAGTTAACATTAGACCAATGCGTGATTCCAGGGGGAGAAGGTTTGCCTCCATGAGGAGGTTGAGGGCCTTCATCCACCTTGGGGCACCTGGCAGCTTCATTTTTAACTGTCTCCAAATTTTTCTCTTAATTTTGGCTTTGTGGCAATCAGGGAGACAGAAACATAGTCCACAATGGGACGGATGGCATGTACATAGAATGATCTTAATACTTTACATCTGGCTTCTATGTCTGTCATGAAAGCAATGTCTGGGAGGGCACATAGAAGCACACACACACACAAACATACACACACATATATATATATTACACACACACACGCACACAAACACACACACACAAACAAAACACACACACCCCACAGAAAACACACACACACACACACACAACACACGCACACGCACGCACGCACGCACGCACGCACGCACGTACGCACGCACGCAAAGCACGCACGCACGCACGCCAACACACACACACACACACACACACACACACACACACACACACACACACACACACACAAGCACAGACAACCACACACACACACACACATAGATAGATAGATAGATCGATAGACAGATATATAAATGTATGTATATATAAATATTTTATATTTATATATATATATATATTATATATAATATATATATTATATATATATATTTATATATAAATGTATACACACACAAACACACACACACACACACACACACACACACACACACACACACACACACATTATATATATATATATATATATAATATATATATATATAAAATATATATATATATATATATATATACACACATTGATTTGTTTATATACATAGATATGTACAGATCTATCTCACTCTCTCTCCATATTTATATATATATATATATATATATATATTATATACTATATATATATATATATTATATATATAAAATATATTTTAATATATAATATATGTATATACACACCACACACAGATATATGAATATAAATTTATATGTAAATATGTATATATATATATATATATATATATATATATATATATATATATATATATATATATATATATATAATATATATATATATGTACACACACACACACACACACACACACAACACACACACACACACACACACACACACACACACACACACACACACACCACACACACACCACACACACACCCGCCACACACACACACACACACACTGTAACCCAGCTTTATATATGTGATGTTACTGAAATATGTATGCCAGTGTTATTCTATTTATTGTTGTTATATTCTACTGCCTTGTATAATCCTATGTATTGTCACATGCCTATATTCCCACACACACACATACATATAAGTATGTCCATTGCTTTACCTGTTTATTCGTCTCTCGTTGCCACACTAGACATTCCTATGTTGTATTGTCTATCCCCTTCCACAAGAGCATTGTTGTAACACTACCTTTCATCACCAATGGTTGCCATATGTTAAGCACGTGATCTATGCCCATCTTTAGACCACTGTAGGAGATGACAGGCAGACTCCCTGCGGGGAGCCAAGGAGCAACACCTCGCTCCTGTGGCGCAGCCGTACTCCATCATTACTATACAAATAAAAAGGAGTCATTACATCTTGGTCGTCACCTCCCCCCAAAGCTCCCCACCTCCAAACTTTGTGGGCCCATCTTTCCCGGCTCTTACACACCCCCCACA
>NW_023644155.1:0-2500 GCF_015228065.2 Penaeus monodon | reverse complement strand
TGGTGTAACCCCACCCACATGTCGTGCCGCTCCCAGGTTTTCTCACTCTGAGAGGGCACCCACCTAAACCCCCCATCGCTTAATTCCCGCATAGCAGAGGTAACCGCTCATCCTGCCCGCAAGGACCGGATGTTCCAAGCGCCTACCCGGGAAAGCACGCCTGAGGTTAAGCCTGGGGGTCACTCCGGTCCCGCCACCTCTGCCGCCCCCCCCAAACGCCCAGAAAAAGGGGGTCGGCAGGCTTGGGACCGCCTACCCCCTGTGGGGCCCCGAGGGCTTTCCCCAAAAGTTGGGGGTTGGCCCTCCCGGGGCGCAGGCGGGACGAGTAATCCGCCCCAAACCCTGCACCCCGAATTGCCCTCCCAGCGGGACCCACAGCCCCCCTTACTTGCTGGGGGGGGACAACCCCCTCCCCCCAGATTTCCCTTTTTTTCCCAAGACGTTGCCAGAGGGTCATTCTGGGGGGAGGAGGGCTGGCAAGGCCCCTCCCCCCAGCCGCCCCATTTCCCCCCGGGGTTAAAATATATATATAAAAATATATATAATATATATGTATATATATATTATATATATATATGATATATATTAAAATATATTATATAATATATATAATATAATAATATATATATATATATTTATATATATTAATATATATTAATTTTATAATTATATATATATATATATGAATAATATATATATTATAATATATTTGAAAATATATTTATATTAATTATTAAAATATATATATATAATATATATATAATTAAAATATATGTATAATTATATATATATATATGATATATAAATATATAAAAATATATAATATATAATATATTTTATTATATTATATATATAATATATATATATATAATATATAAATATAATATATTATAATATTAATATTATTATATATAAATACACATATATAAAACCACTTTTACAAAACAAAAAAACCCCAAAAAACCCCTTTACCATGTTCACAACAAAACCCTTACAAATAGTAAAAAAGGTCCCGTAAAAAAGGCCCGGGGGAGGCCCCGGGCCCGGCTCCGGCCACAAACCGACGCCACACCCAACCGACGAAAAACGCACGCCATGAATAGGCACCCCCAGGCTTTTTCCCCAGCAATGGTTTAAGGTTTGATTTTTTTTAAAACGGGTTTTTTTTTTAGGATTTTTTTATGGTTTTTTTGGTGAAGCGTTTTTTTTTTGGTGTGGTGGCAGAAAGTGAAGGGGTTTTTTTTTAAAAAAAAAAGGTTTGGAAAATTGGAAGCAAAAAATTATTAGAATTTTTGGAAGAAATTTGATTTTTTTTTTATTTAAAAACTAAGTTTGGAACATTCGGCAGCCAAAAAATTATAGAGGGAAAAAAAAATTTTTTACGGGAATCTTTGTATTAAAAATGGGTTTTCAAGGAAAACAAAAAGGTTTTAAAAATCCCGAGAAAAGGTTAATAAAATAAACATTTTTGGGTTTTGGTTCTCTATGAAGGGGTCCCCAACCGGCCCCTTTTAAAAATTTTAACAAGGAAGTTCCCCAAAACGGAAATTATAACCCTGGGATTTATTTCCCAACCACATTTCTTTGGGTTTTTGGGGGGGGGGTTTGGGGGACGCGTTCCCAGAAGGGATTAAGTCCCTGTAAATTTTTTGAGGAGAGGAAATTTTTTGGTTTTGTTAAATTTTTTTGCCAAATTTAATTTTTCCGTGCGATTTTTTCCAAAACCAAAAAAATTCCTGGTAATTTTTTTAGAAAAACGGGGTTTTTCGGAGGCCATACAGGGTTTTTTTCTTTAAAAGGATGCCTTTATGTAAAAAAAATTATATTTTTTTATTATGCTAGATTTTTTTGGTAGTGGGAATTTTTTTTTAAAAAAGCCCTTTAAAATTTTTTAATAATTTTCAGAATTTTTTTTACTTTAAAATTTTAAGAAAAAAAAAATTCCATCCCCCAAAATCAGTCTTTGCTAAAAAAAAAGAGTGGGGTTTCTTGGTTTAATTGGGAGTTTTTAAGTTAAATTTTAAAATTAAAAAAAACTTTGATTCCCCCATAAGAAAAAAAAAAAATTCCCAATTATCTTTAAAACTGCCGATTTTTTTTATGGAGGAAAAAAAGGGGATTGTTGTTGGGGGAAAAATCACTTAATTTTTGGGGGTTTAATCCTTTTCATTTTAAAAAAATTATTTTACTTTACATTTAAAAAAAGGTTCGTCATTAATTATTAATTATGAATCTTGATCTAAAATGAGAAAAGCGGAAATGCGGCTTATTTAAAAACTTTGGGTAAAAAACTTCCTCCCGCTTGAGTAGGGTGTGTTGTTGTGTGTTTTTTGGTGTGGGTGGTGTGTGGTGGGTTTTTTGGTGTGTTTGGTGTTTACAAATACTTAGGACGACAAAAAACCAAAAAAAAAACACACAACACACACACACACCACCCCACCACCACACACCCCACAACAAACACACCCCCACACCCTTTTACCCCCACAGGCCCAGTACT
>NW_023644154.1:22500-37880 GCF_015228065.2 Penaeus monodon | reverse complement strand
TAAAATAATAACTATAAAACTTTATTTTTTGTTATTATTTTTTGTTTTTTACTATTTTTTTATATTTGTTGTTTTTAGTATAATTGAAAAAAATATATATTTTACTGAAATAATCAACAAAAATGATAATTTGCAATAATGATGATAAAAAGCAATAATAATTAAAATAATTGCAATAATAGATAAAAATTACAATAATGATGATTGGTGATGAAAGATAACAAGATGAAAATCATGAAAATAAGTGATAAGAAAAGAATTGTGCCCATATAAAATAAAAAAAAAGGAAAAAAAAAAAAATTCCCCAAAAGTCGAAAAAGTGTCTACTCCAAAATGACGTTTTTTCGACTTTTTTGATTTTTTGGAAATTATTGGGGTATAATGATAATAATTACCAGAATGTTTTTTCATGACAGAAATGATGATAAAAGTGGAATAAAAAATTTTGATAACATTTCATGTTATTATGATTATTATAATTATTTTTACATTATTTAATTATATTATTTTTATTATTGTTTTTAATTATTTTTTATTTTTATTTATTATTATGATTATTAATTTTATAATCATCATTAATATTATTATTTTTATTATTATTTTTATTATTACTACTACTTTTTTATTTTTATTTTACTATCACTATTTTTATATTATTGCTATTTTATTATTTTTTTATTATCATTATTATTTTTATTATTATTATTATTTTATTATTATCATTATTAATTAAATTTTTAGATTATTGAAAAAAATATATCATAACGTAAAAATAAAAAATAAAAGAAATGATAACTATAATAAAATAATAATAATAATCGTTATATATTTTATTATATTTATTTTGTCATTTCATTATTTTTTTTTTATGGTGTAAAAATGGAAAAAAATTTTTTGAACAGTAATAATTACAGTAATAACGAAAAAAATGAAATAATCATATATAATTTAATGTAAAATCGATATCATTATAATTTTATTGTTATTACTATGTTTTATTGGTTGTCATTAGTATAGTTGCAAAAAATATGATATAACTGCAATAATTACAATAATAAAAATAATCTTGTAATAATTATGATAATAATTGAATAATTTTGATAAAAATTTCCCAAAAAAAGGGAATGATAAAATTTGCAATAATGTTATAATAATTGAAAATTTATGATAATGGGGAGATAATGATAAAAGATGATAACATGATAAATGATATAATTCGGAAATTTTGTGTCCTTTAAATAATAAAAAGGTAAAAAAAAAAAAACCCCAAAAGTCGAATAAGGGGCCCAAAAATAAAAGCGATATTTAAGCTTTTGAGTGTATCCCCCAATAGACGTTTTTCCTACTTCTTTGATGATTTTCGAAAATTATTAGGGAATAATGAAATGTTCCCATAATGATTAAAAGTGAGAATAAAGAGAATTTTGAGACATTTGTTTATTAAAAATTATCAATTTTATCATTCCAAAAAATATTTAAATTTTATAACAATAAAAATCAAAAGTATAATAATAAAAATCGTTAAATATTTTATGAATTTTTTTTGTTGTTTTTTCATTTTTTTATTTTTAGGTGTAAAATTTTCAAAATATTATTATAACAGTAAAAATTACAGAATAACGATATTAATAAAAAATGATAAAAAGATTATTAAAAAATTTTATTTTTTGTTATTAAATTTTTGTTTTTATATTATTTTTGTTTTTTGTTTAGTATAGTTCAAAAATAATTTATAACTGCAATAATTGCAATAATAATGATAATAAGATTAATGCGAAAATAATTGCAAAAATGAAAATATTTGAAATAGTGAGATAAGCTACGCCAGTGGGTTTTTGTCTCGTGTGAAAATGTGTTTACATAAGGGACCTGGGCAAAATGACGCAGCGGGCTGTGAGCGGAGGAGCGGGGAACAACCGAAGACGGAGGGGGGGTTGCCCCTGTGAAGCCCTCGTGTGTCCCTTTGGACCTGAGAAAAAAACTGGTGTTGCCCTTTTAAGCGTTTGTGCTGGGTACATGCGGTTTTCCCCCCTGTTTTGGTGCCTATAAAAGTGTACGGTAAAAATTGTGTAAATAAAAAAAAGGGACTGTCTTTTTGTGTTTACTCGTGCCCTGCCTCGCCACGGGGTTTTCCTCTCCGGGGGTTTTTCGGGGACGTGGGGTGTTCGGTCCCTCTTGGAGCTGTTAAATTTTCACGACCCTGTATAAAAAACACCCCGTCTGCCTAGCCTCCTTTTTTGGGGGCAGAGAGACGAGGGCCCGGGAAACAAATGGTGTCGGAGGGGGTTTGTGATTTTGATCAGTGGAGCGCCGATTTTTCATGTTTCCAAAGATGGCGGCACCAGAGGGAGAGGAGGCTGACTGGGCAGGCAAGAGTGAGGGAACCCGAGCCAGAGGCCCTGATCACTGCCATGCGGGCCGGATGGGGGAGGAAAGGGCACAAAGGGGAGAAGAGCGCACAGAGGGCCCGGCGGCGCCCATCTCCGAGATGCGGGCAAGGAAGGAGGGGAACGTTCTGCCAACTTTTTGAGGTTACGAGCAATCTCGATCTGTGAAGAGGGAAAACTCGCAACCCGAAAGGGCCGCAACAGCGTGAAGATGAACTGATGAGGGGTGAAACTCTAAAGGGGCGGGTTTAGGGCCTGAGGAGGAAGTGGGGGGGAAAAGGGGCGGGTCACGAGTATAACGTTGCAAGCAGAGAAGGCAGACGAGGTTTGGAAACAGATGCCAGAGGTCAATTTACTGGGTCTGCCTGGGGTTTTGGGGGCAAAAACCCCCCGGGCTCGAGCGTGTGTCGAGCCAGGGTCGCTGCAGAAGGTTTGGGACCCATCGGAACCGCTCCCTTGGGTAAGGTGGCGGAAAACTCGGACCCGGTCAACCGCCTCTTTCCCTCCCTCACCCCCCTCCCCCCCAGGTATTTTATTTCACGGCACGCTTTCTCCACCCTGCACCCCCTCGGGTCCAGAATTCTGGGGGAAAGCCGCTGAGTACGACGGGAAAGGTGGGGGGGGAGGCATATTTTGCCCAATTTGAAATGTGGCACTGCCCAGGGGCTGGGCCAGGAAGAGAAGGCCCGACTGGTAAACAGCGCAAGGGGGCCCCGCAGGGGAGGTTTTGGGGGATCTCCCCCGGCATCCCAACAGGCCTTACACCCACGTGGCAGAGGCTTTAAAAACGCCGTTTCGGGCCCACCACCGGCCGAGGAATGGGGCCCCCTTGAAAAAAGCGGACTCGTGAGGGGCGAGACCGTCCGGTGGCGCAGGATGTGGAGGCGCTGGTGGGGAGGTCGTACCCTGTGGCTGCGGAAAAAGAGATCGTGGTCCTCCCCGTGATTTTTTTGTTGCGCTTTCAGGACCAGCACTGAAACTACGTCAAGCAGGCAACCCTGAGGACTGCAGGTGGGCTGGGGGGGGGCCCTTTGGGAGTTGGGCCCCCTTCCTGAAGGCAACCAGTGCCTGGGGCCCGCTGCTCAGCCCCGCCGGACCCCCGGGCCGGAAGGCTAAAGGGGAGAAAAAGCATTGAGGAAGGTGAGCCCGAGAATTTTCCCAAAGGGCTTGTGTTGGGCTGCGGAAGGTGGGGCACAGACGTAGTCGTGTCAGAGGGAGCGGGGGCACTCCTCTCAAGGGACGGTTCTGATGCCTTCCCAGCGCTGAAGGACTGGGGCAGGATGGTCACCATCCGAGGATGCCCTAACCTAAGGAAGTGGTACAGGCGGAAAAGGTGGAGAAGGGGGCCAAAACCCACCGTCCTCGGTTCCGGGCCCGACTGGGAAAGCTGCCGTCAAAACCCAGCACGATGCAGGTGGAGGGTCAATAGAGGGAAGCCATGCCGCCTGACAGTGGAACTGGGGCTGAGAAGACCCTAGTGCGGCCTGATATGTTGGCCATATGAAATTTCCAGACGCACCACGAGCTGTGGGGGTCCGGGGCATTGTGTGCACTCAAGGGGCCAGTGGAGGTCGTATTGGGTGGGCAGCAGGGTGCAGCGGCGCCGGTGTATGTGGCCGATCTGGACGGCCTTTTTGCTGGGCCTTGACTCCCTGCGCAAGTAAGGTGTGTCGCCTTGGAGGGAAGCGGGAGGGTGCACGGTAAGAGGTGCCCTTGCTTCCGGGGTTTGGCTGTGCAGGGGTAGTTCAGCTGAGGACTCACCTTCCCAAGGACAGAGTCTAGAATCCGATGTCGACTGTAAAGAGTGATGCGGGGAGTAGGGGCCCTGTGGACCCCAAACCCAAAAAACTTGCAGCGGGGCTGATGGGGAGGGTTTGGGGCGGAGCCTTTTTTGGACCAGGGGAGGGGTTAGTACGGTTGTACCCAAACTCCCGATAAGGCCCAAAAGGGTCCCAGCTGGTGCAAAGCTGCGCACTTGGAGGAAGTGGAGCGTCCAGAAAGTCGCGGGGAGCGAGGAGTTGGGGTGTGGGGCCTTTCCCCGACTTCCCCGAGACTTGGGCACCGGAGCGCCCCTAACCTGACGGGGGGCACAGACAGAAAGATGCGTCACCCCTTTTTCAGTATCGAGTTTTACAGGGGTATTGGACCTGGGGCCGCACAGGATTTGGGGAAACACCGCAAAAAACACCGGAAGTAGTTTTCCATCAAGGCCCCCCCCCGACGTATTGCACCAACCGACGAGAAGAATGCAGCGCACTGCAAGAGCTGCGGCAAAGGGGGGTGATTTAACGGTCAGACAGTCCCTGGTCACAGCGGGTCCTGGTGAAGAAAAAGGCGGCACACAACGCTTCTGTGTGGGATACGGGGGTGAATGACATGACTATCAAGGACTCATACCCCTTGCCGAGAATTGATGACACACTCGTGATTGGGGGGCCCGGGGGTTCTCCCCACTGACCTGAATCGGGTTTTACCAGGGGGAGAGGCGGAAGAGGGCAAACCAAAACTGCCTTTTTCCCTTGGGCAAGGCCTGTGGGAATTTTAACGCTGCCCTTTGGTCCTGAATGCCCCCGGGTTTTTTTACGTCTGATGGGAGGGTTTTTGGGTGGCCCGCGTGGAAAAACGGGCTTGTTACATTGTGACGTCATCGTCTTCGGGAGCACCTTTGAGGGGGATGGGGCGGCGGAGGAAATAACAGCGGTTTTAGGGAAAGGGCCCAAACCCCAAAAACTACCCCAAGAAAGCTCGATGTTCCGATGAGGTGCCCATTTCTGGGGCATGTAGTTTGCAAAAACGGTTTTGCGACCGACCCACAGAAGGTGGCGGTGTGGAGAAGTGGCCAGTTCCCCCCAATGTGGCGGGAAATCAGGGGCTCCCCGGGCCGTTTCACATATACCGCCCCTTGTACAGGACTTCGCCCGTGTAGCGGCTCCTCTCCACCAAAATTACACGAAAAAAGGGGGTGCTTTTCCCGTGGACGAGGCTGTCGTCTGATTTTAAACCAAAAAGGCCCCGATGGAACACCGGGCGGGCCATACCGGGGCCCCAAAACTCCCATAATTTGGACCTGACGCTAGTGCGGGAAGGATCGGGGCGTTTTTTTCACAGTAAAGGACGGGAAGGAGTATGTCGTGGCCACTAATGCCCAAATTCAGCAGGCCTGAACGCAATATTTGTGACAAGGAAAAAGTTGTGGCGGGGTGAAGAGTCTGAGCACTTTCACCCATACCTTACGGTTCCCGAGTTCACCTCCCGGGTGACCATCTGCCCACAGTGTTGAAGTGCTGAAGGTAGCAGAGGTCAGCTGGCAAGGGGGTTAGGGGGCCCCTTTAACAGTACAACACCACATCGTCCACGGCCCGGGGCGGGGCCATTGCAACCGACAGCCTGAGTCGACGCCCGTGTGAGGCAGTTTTCTCACACTGTGCCAGAAGGACTCTGTCCTTGTGCCTCCCTCTGCAGGTGCTGGAAAATTCCACTAAAGGGGATGGTGGGTTTAAAGGGACAAGGAGGCCCTGACCTTGCCCCATTGTCCAGTGGCTTGAGGCTCTCAGGGACGCCCCCGTTGGGAGGGCCCTGGTGCGGAGAGCCCCCCCACAAAGTGTTGGGGACGTGGGGAAAAATTACGAGTGGATCAAAAAGGTTTTTTAGTGAAGCGCTGGGTCAGTTGAGTGAAGGGACAGTGGGGCACGTGGGTAGGTATACCCCGAGCCTGCTGTGAGTTCTGGGGGAATTAATGCCGGTGTTACCCGGGCCACTTGGGCGGAAAAGACCCTGAGCCCTCTCCCTCAACGCTTTTACGGGTGGGCAGAGAAGTGAGTGTCTGAGTGGTGTAGGCATGTGAGTGTGCAGTGCAAAGAAGGCCCCCCTAGAAAGAACCGGCCCCCTTACGGTTTTACGTGGGGGCACCCCATGGAAGGGTGGCAATAGACATTGCCGGTCGCTGCCTCTCCACCACAAGGAAACCGATAATCTGGTGGGAAAGGACTTTTCTCAAAGTGGGCCCGAGCTATGATACCCAACCCCGAGCCGAGACCGTGGGGTGGCGTGTTAGTGAAAGAATTCTTACCCGTTTTGGGGTGCCTTCTGAACTGCACTCTACCAGGCCCGGGGTTTTAGTCCGAGTGTTCCGGAGTGTTGCAGCTGTTAGGGGGCGCAAGACACGGACGACACCCCTCATCCACGTCCCATGGATGGTGAGCGGTTTAACCTTTCCCTTGTCAACGTTAGCAAATATTGGGAAGTCGGAAGATGGGACGTAAAACTGCCCGCCCTGCCATGGGGCCTACCCGTCTGCTGTGCAGAGGGAACAGGCTTCACACCTGCCCGACTCGTTTGGGGCCCCGGGGCTCCCGGGACCAGTGGATTTGGCCACAGGGCGGCCCCCCGACGGAACTTCCAAATGTCACTCCCGCTATGCAGTGCACTGCAGGAGAACGGCGGGGGTGCACCGACGATGGGGGCAAGCTCAGGTAGCCGGGATCAGAAGGAGACCTAGACCGGCGCATAGGGGAAATGAGGTACAACATAGGGGAAAAGAGTGTGGCTGCATAACCCGCTCGGAAGCGAGGGGTCTCGCCAAAGCTACAGAGCCCCCGGGGGGGGCCATACACTTGGTAGCGGCCCTCTCTGATGTACCTATCGATACAGAGGCGAAAACGACCGTCTGTGTCCACGTGGGCGGCTGTGGGTTTCCTGGGCCGGGGAAATACTCCTGGGGCCATGAAAAAAGAAGGACGGTGAGGGCGAGCAGCAGATGTCAATGGGGCCATGAGCCGGTCTTGGGACAGGAGATACCCCTCTGGGTGCCCTGCCAAAACTAACCCCCCGCCCACACCTCCCCCAGAGAACCCCAGCGGAGGAAGAAAGCCGCGCGGATGAAAAATATGCACGCCATGGGTCCCTTTTTCTCGTGTAAAAAATTGTTTAAAAGAAGGGACCTGGGGAAAAAGACGGCGGGCTTTGAGCGGAGGAGCGAGGAACAAGCCCGGGGAAAGGAGTTGGGGGTGTCCGTGAAACCTCGGTGGCCTTGTGACCTGAGATAAACTGGGGTTTCCCCGTTTAAGCTGTATTGTGCTGTTGGGGCGGGTTTCCCCCCGATTTTGCCTATAAAAAATGTACGGGTAAAAAAATTGGTAAATAAAAAAGCTGTCATTTTTTGTTTATTCGTGCCCTGCCTCGCCACTTGGGGTTTTCCTCTCCCGGGGTTCTGGGGCGCTGGGTGTTTTGCCCCTTGGACTGTTCAGTGTTCACGCCCCGTATTAACACACCGTCGCCTACCTGCTTGTGTTTGGTGGCAGAGAGAGAGGCGGTCGGCGTAACAAAATAAATTTCAATAAAATGTAATAATTTCAAAAATGATGATAATAATTGCAATAATGAGATAATATGATGATAACGATAATAATGATGAAATATGATAAAAAATGATGATAATAACAGGAATTGGTCCCCAAAATAAAAATAAAGGTAAAAAAAAAAAATTCCCCAAAAGTCGAAAAGCGGAAAATCTAGCGATATAGAGTGTATATTCCAAAATGACGTTTTTTCGACTTTTAATTTATCATTTTATTACATTTTTATTATTTTTATTATTTCATTTATACGAAAGTTTCCTTGTTGCAAATTTAAAATTAAACCCCGAGTCACTCCCGTGACCTAGGGTGTTTGAAGTTTTAAGGCAATGGAACTCAACGAAAACAGCAAAATACAGAAAAACCACAAATAAAAACACCCAGCCCAAATAAATTCACGCACCAAAGAAACATCAGTTTGATAAGCTCTTTGAAAACATGTGCTGTGCTGGTTAGACTTTTTTTTGGATTTTTTTTATTTTGGAGTTCCTGATATTTGCCAAGAAATTTATCTGTCCCTTTTTTTATAAGGTCAAGAGCTCCATAAAAACAGGCAATTTTTGGTTTTTAAATCCACATCTTTTCCACCTCTTTTTCCCAGGTTTTTTTACTTTGATTCTTTTCGAACACTTTTGTTAAAAACGTTTCTGTCTGAGGGATGCTCTATCTTAAACAGGCAAGTGTGTTTTTTTGTCCTTGATGACGAATCGGACGATTTGCCTGTTAACGATTGTTAAATTTGGGAAAGTTCCAAAAGATTGTAATTTTCCCCTTCAGTAACTGGCTCTGGTGGTTTTTGTACCAACCGTTTTCCGATAGAAAAGTTTTTGCAGATCTTCCAGGGGCAGGTACTTGCCCCTCTAGTGCGATTTTTTTTACTCATTGGGTGTTATATTGAGCAACCAGTAAAAGGGATCAATTGTTCCCCCTTTTCTTCAAAAAAACCACCTTTGAGTCAGTGCATTGGAAAGATGTTAGCTTATAGTTTCTATAAACAAACTTTGGTCTTGGGCGCAAGAATAAAACCCTCTGTTCCCCTTTTAGCCCAGACTTCCAAGCCCTGAGGGTTGAAATTTTCACTACATCAGTGGTTTTGTTTCGATTTGAAACGGGCCCGGGTAGGTTTTCCCAAGCCACCTAGTTTAAAAGTTTTTCTTTCCGACCTTCTTTGCTTTTGTTTTTATTTTTAGCACCAGTTTTGGCAACTAGTTCATTTTTTCGCTTTCAATACCAAATTTCCCTGAAAAAATTTTTTGTTTCCCTTTTACTATTGGTGAACCCTTTTAATTTTTCATGTACTCAAAAATAATTGAAGCATCCAATCGCGGGTTGATCTAAGTATTGAAGAGCCCAATTGTTTTTTGTTTTGTACGATAACCCCAACTGTATCACCCCCCTTACCCCCTTTACTTTGGGGACGTACAACGGTCTATTTGATTTAGGGTGATACATTCTGTTACATGTAAATTTGCTTCCAAATTTTGGTGTCAATTTGTTTTTAGTTTAGTAAATTTCCCGTCTATCACGTTAAAATTATGTAACCCAGGTATTGCAAGAGTGTTGATTGCGTAGTTTGTTCTTTGAGTTTAATTCGTTTTCAGGGTTGCCTTACTCTTCGGGTGATTCTGTACGTATTTTTTTTTTATCTATGATTGTTTATCCCCTTTCCTTCGTTATTTCCCAATATTTTTAGGTTTTTTCCTGATCCAATTCTTTTTATTACGGTATCAAAACTTTAATTTATATTGTAAGTCATAGTTTCCTTGCTTAAAGGGGGCTTTTGCCACTTATCGAGCCAAACTTCATGCCCTTTTCACACTGAAATCTTTTACATTTTCAGCAACCTTTAATTTATTTTCATTCTGAGCATAAAGTTTTTAATATCCCTATAGAATAAATGATTTTTTTTTGTCCATGATCTTAATCCAACCTTGTGTTGTAAAAGCTGGGAGAGTGGGGTAAAATGCCATACAGAATAAAAAAGGGGAAAAAAAGCACCCTGGAAGATTCCGCATCTATTCGCATGTGTTTTAAAAAAAAGTACCGTTCATGGTTTGAGAGAAGATTTTTTTCCTAATGCATGCTGTTTTGAGAAATTGATTAAGGCAGTAGAACTTGAGAATGTTAAAGGGTTTTTAAGATCCAAAGGTGGGACACTGTCAAAGGTTTTTTAAGTCGATCCGCGTTACTTAGATTCTTGTTTAGTATGAGTATTTTTGAGAAACAATTTTTTTTAGAGCAGTTGATCTTTACATCCGTAGATCCCGCAATTATTGTTATTATTTATTATTGTTGTTGTTATTTATGTTGCAAAAAAATATATTATAAGCAATAATTACAAAATAATGTAATAATTTCAATAATGATTAAAATTGCAATAATAAAGATAATATTGCAATATAATATAATAATTGCAAGAAATGATAAAAGCAATAAAAGTGTAATAAATTTGGGAAAAATAATGATAATAATTGAATAAAGATGTAATGTTATTATAATGTGATAATGATTATTATAAGATAAAAATGATGATAAACTGAAAAAAATGATGATAATAAGAGGAATTTTCTCCAAAAAATAATAAAAAGTAAAAAAAAAAAATCCCAAAAGTCGAAAAAGCGGCAAAAACAAACCATATATAACCTTTTGAGTGCATCTCCAAAAAGACGGTTTTTCGACTTCTTTAATGATTTTTGGGAATTATTAGGGTAATGATAATAATTACCCCAATTTTATTGATCATACAATAATTTTGATAAAAGTGAGAAAAAAGAGAATTTGATAACATTTAATGATATTAATAGATTAATGTTATCATTATTATTTTTATCATTTTTATTATTATTTTTACTATTTTTATTATTATTTTTTATTTTATTATTTTATTATTATATTACTATACTACTACTACACAAACACTACTATTGTTATTATTTTTACAATCACTTTTTTATTTATTTTATTATTTTTATTATTTTATTATATTATTATTATTATTTTTTATCATCATTATTACTTTAATTATTAGCTTTTTCCCAAAAAAAAAATATTTATACTGTAAAAATAAAATAATAATAATAAAAAGTTAAAATAACTTATAATTTTGTTATTAATATTATTTGTTGTTTATCGTTTTATTTTTTTTTTAGGGTAGTTAATTGCAAAAATAATTTTAAACAGTAATAATTACAGTAAACGATATTTAAAATAATGATATAAAAAATTTAAAAAAATCTTTTATTATTTTTTATTTTTTTGTTTGATTTTATTGTTGTTTTTATTGTATAGTTGTAAAAAATATATTATAACAGCAATAATTGCAATAATAATGAAAATAATTGCAATAATGATAATAATTCAAAATAAAATAATTGCAATAAGGTTAAAAATTTAAAATAATATGAATGATGTAATAACGAAATAATGATGTAATATGATAATAAATGATAATAACGGGAATTGTGTCATAAGTAATAAAAAGGTAAAAAAAAAATTCCCATATATAGCGTATATAGCCTTTTGATGATCTCCAAAGTTACTTTGTTTCGATTCTTTTTTTATTTTGGCAATTATTAGAGTAATAATGATAAAAATTTAAACCCAGAATTATATTAACGACAATAATAATGATAAAGTGAGAAAAAGAAATTTTGAAACATTGATGATTATTAATATTATTAATTTATCATTATTTTTATATTATTATTTTTAATATTAAAATTTTTTATTATTATTATTATTATTATTATATACTACTATTTTTTTATCATTACTATCACTATTATTTTTATCTTAATTTTTATTATTACTTATTATTTTTGTTTTATCATTTTTCTTTAATTAAATTTTAGTATTGCCAAATATATTATAACTCTACTAATAACAACAATAATAATAAAATAAGTAAATAATAAAAATAATAATCGTTTAATTTTGTTATTTTTAAATTAAATTTGCGTTATTTCATTATTATTATTCTTTTTGTAGTAAAATTTGGAAAAATAATTTTTATAACAGAAATAATTACGTAATAACGACATTATGAAAAAAAGTAAAAAAAATTTTTATAAAATTTTTTTATTTTTGTTATTATATTATTATTGTTGTTTTATTATATTTGCAAAAAATTATTTATAACTGCAAAATTGCAATAATGTGATAATAATTGCAATAATGGTGATAATATTGCAAATAATGAAATAATTTGCCATAATGATTATAAAATTACAAAATTTATTAAAAAATGCAATAATGATGATAATCATTGCAATAAAAATGATAAAAATTTTGCAATAATGATAAAAATTTGCAATAATGATATAATGATGTGATAACGATAATAATGAGAATATATAATTATGTTGATAAAAACGGGAATTGTGCCCCATATATAATAAAAAGGTAAAAGAAAAAATTTGCCTTTAAAGGTTTATCTCCAAAAGATTTTTTTTTTCGACATTTTTGATAAATTTGGCAATTATTAGGTAAAAATGAAATTTTTACCAGAATTTTTTTAAAACATGAAATAATGATGAAAAAAGTGAAAATAAAAATTAAAAATTATCTTTTATTATTATCATTATTATATAATTGTTTATTATTATATTATTTTTATTTTTATTTTTTTTATCATTATTATTTTTTATTTTCATTATTATTATTATATTATTATTATTATTACTATGTTTTTTATTTTTAGTACACTTTTTATTTTTTTTAATTTTTATTTTTTTTTTTTATTATTATCATTAATGCTTTAATTATTAGCTTTTTTTTCCAAAAAATATATTAAAAACTTTAATAAAAAAATAATAAAAATAAAATAATAATAATAATAATCGTTTTAAATTGTTATTAATATTTTTATTGTTGTTATCTTTATTATTTTTTACGGGTAGTATATTTGCAAAATAATTATCAAAACAGTAAAAATTTACAGTAATAACGATATTATTAGAATAATGATATAAAAATTATTGTAAAATCGTTTTTATTGTTTTATTATTTTTATTAATATTTTTTTTGTTTTTTATTAGTTGTAAAAATATATATTATAACGCAATAATTCAAATAATAATATAAAAATTGCAATAATATGATAAATTAAAAATAATGTGATAATTGCAAAATGATAAAAATTGCAATAATGATGATAAAATTGCAATGAAAATGATAAAAATTGCAAAAATGAGATAAAAATTGAAATAATGATGATGAAATGATGAAAAAATTGGAAAATGAAATAATGATGATAATGAGATAACGAAATGTGATGAAAATCAGATAAAAATGATGTAATAACAGGAATGTGTCAATAAAAAAAGGTAAAAAAAAAAATCCCAAAAGTAAAAAAAAAATCTAGGAAATATAGCCTTTCGAGAGTATACCCCAAAAAATACTTTTTTTTTCGATTTCTTTGATGATTTTAGAAATTTTTAGGGTAATAATGATAAAATTTTACCAGAATTTTATAATCATGATAATAATTATGAAAAAGAGAGAATAAAAGAAAATTTTGAAACATTTGATGATTATTAATATGTTTTAATTTATATTATTATTACATTATTTTAATTATTTATACTACTATTATTATTTTTATTTTTATTATTATTATTTTTTGTTTATTAGCATTTTTGGCAAAAAATATATATTTAACTGTAAAAAATAACAAAAATAATAAAAATAAGTTAATAATAATAATAAGTAAATGATAAAATAATAGTAAAAATAAGTATAATAATATATTACTATTCGTTAAAATTTTTAATATTATTATTTTTGTTTTATCATTTTTATTTTTTACTGGTAGTAAAATTTTAATAAAGAAATTTATTATAACAGTAAAATTACAGTAATGACGATTTTAAATAAAAAAAATGATCTAAATAATTATTAAAAATCTTTATTATTGTTATTATTATTGTTTTATTATTATTGTTTTTTTTTGTGGGTTTTTAGTATAGTTGCAAAAAATATATTTAACGCAATAATTGTAAAAATAATGAAATATTGCAATTTTTTTTGATAATAATTGAAATAATGATGAAAATTATTGCAATAATTATATAAAATTGCAATAATGTGATAATAATTGCAAAATAATGATAATAATTGTAAAAAGATGAAAAAATTGGCTTTAAAATGTGAAAAATATGAATAACGAAAATAATATGAAAAGGTGTAATAATGTGATAAAACGAAATTGTGTCCATATAAAATAATAAAAGTTAAAAATAAACTTTGCCAATAGTCAAAAAAAAAAACGGAAAAATCTGGCGAAATATACCCTTATGAAATTTTCTCCAAAATGCGTTTATTAGGGTAATAATGATAAAATTACCAGAATTGTATTAACTGACAATAATGATGTCCTCCAGGGGATTTTCTGCCTCCTTTCCATTCGGTAATTCCAGTTTTATCTAAAATTTTACCCCATGGCATTGGGGACGCCAGTACATCTGGGGAAAAGATACATGACTTAATAGTGAAGAAAACGCCCGAAAGCACCCCGTAGTGTTGTATATCGAACCCTGCAGCGGTTGTGATACGCATCTTTGGGGGAAAAACGCCGGGGGTTCAGCACTGGATCAGCGAACATAAACTGACATCCCTCACCCCAGACTTCCAAGCCATGGTGGTACATGTAGATGAAGTGGACATCTCCGAACTGGAAGGAAGCAGAAATTCCCTGGGGGACTGACAAACTAAAAAAAAAAAATTATGGAAGCAGATACATCGCACGGAGAGAATTCAACACGGGATCGGGCAGGTTTAGATTATCCCGGTCACAGCAACAATCCCAGAGCCAAAGAATAGGGGATCACATCAGGTATTTTGCCAGCTCACGTCTGAATATATTTTCTATGAATTTCTCTGATGTATGCATTTCTGACGAAGACCAAACGAAACCGATCAAAACAGCTCTTGTATGGAAGAAATTTATCTCATTCAACCTTTTTCTGAATAATAAAAAATAATAAAAATAATAAATAAAAAAATAATAAAAACGTTAGTATTGTTTTAAATTATTATTGTTATTATTTTCATTATTATTTTTTTTATTGGTAGTATGATTGCAAAAAAAATTATTAATAACAGTATTAAATTTCAGTAATAAAAGATATTAATGAAAAAATTATAAAAAATTATTAGGAAATCGTTATTATTGTTATTATTAGTTATTCTATTTTATTGTTGTTTTTATTGTATGTTCCAAAATATATATAATAACTGCAATAATAAAGATAATAAATTTCAAAAATGAGATAATAAATTTCAATAATGATGTAATGTGAGTAAGATAAAAATGTGATAAATTTTATAATAATATGATAAAAAACAGGAATTTGTCCTATATAATAATAATAAAAAGGTAAAAAAAAAAAATTCCCAAAAGTCGAAAAAGGGCCAAAGCTAGCGAAATATAGCCTTTTGAGAGTATACTCCCAAAAAGACGTTTTTTCGACTTCTTTTATGATTTTGGGAATTTTAGGGGTTTAAAAATGAAATAAATTCCAAATTGTATTAAACATGAAATAATGATGATAAAAGTGAGAATAAAAAAAATTTTTTGAATTATGATTATTAATATTATTTAAAACAAACATTATTTTTATCTTTTTATTTTTATTTTTTA
>NW_023644154.1:0-7500 GCF_015228065.2 Penaeus monodon | reverse complement strand
CGGCAATCTGTTCAAAGGGGTTTGAGTCCCAGCGGCGCGTTGTTCCCCTTTGGCAAGGAACTTTACCCCGAAAGCCTACCAGCCAATGGGGTGGCCAAGCCAGCCCAACATGCTGGTCCCCCCCGCCCGGTAAAATAGAGAGAATGATTTCCCAAAAAAAAAATAACACCCGGCATTTCCCTGGGAAAGGGAAATGGGGGCCCCACCCTACTCATCCCAAAAGCTCAAAAAAATGAAAAACAATTAAATATCATGCAGTGACCCCGCGGCTCAGACATGAAACCCACCGTTTAAAAAAAAAGTATATAGTATATAAATATATATATATTATATAAAATATTATTATTTATATATTATATATTAAGTATATACATATGTATATATACTTTATATAATATATAATAATATATATATATATATTTTATTCATCTATTAATATAGATATTTATTTATATATATTATGTATTAAAATTTATATTTTTCTGTATTATCTGATATATATTATAAAATATATATATTATTATTTTATATATATAAACATATATTTTTCACACCACGCATAAAACAACACACGCACAACACACACACCAACACACCACCCAACACACACACACCACACCGCACACACACCACACACACACACACACCACACACACAACACACACATATATATATATATATATATATTTTATTTATATATAATATATTATATATATATAATATATATCATAAAATAAATATGTATAACTTAATGTATATTTTAATATATATATATATATATATATATATATATATATATATATATATAATATATGTTTTTATATATTTTTTATAATACATATAATAAAAGTATATATATATATATATATATATAAAATATATATATATATATTATATATTATTTTAAAAACCCTTTATTATACCTATATTTTTAATTGCTTATGATTAGGGGGGCATGTAAGTATGGTGTGTGTGCATGTATGTATGTATTATATATTATTCTATTTATTATATTTTTAAATATATATAATAATATTATATTATATTATAAATATTATAAGATGGGGAAATTTATTTCGTTACGGTTTGGGGTAATTTTTTTCATAACATTTGGACCACGTGGCTGTTTTCCACGGGATCCAAATGTCACAAATAAAAAACCACCCGCTCCAGGGGGGAGGTCACATTTTAATTGACCCTTTTGACGGGAGTACTCCAGCTACCCCGCGCTAAGGTCACTCCTCCCTCTCCGGGCAGCTGACCTGGCCCCCCACCGGCGTTTTTGACCCTTTAGAAAAGTCGTAGCGTCGTCGTAGCGTGTTTCACCCCTTTACGGTTTTTGCGTCCCGGAACCACTGTACTAGAGTACAATAGCCGATTTTGGGGTGGCGGGTGGCGCTGCGCCCTTCGGCCGCGCATGAACGCAAATCTCCAAAAAAATCCGCCGACCGTTTAAAAAACAGGTAGAAAAAAACCACGTAAGTACCTTTTGGGGCCCCTTTTTTATTTCTTTTCCTTTCCTTTCCCATAATGTGTTAAGCCTTTGTTTTTTTTTGGGGTTTAAAAAGGGTGCAAATGACAGCAAATGCATTTTCCCCACTATTTTCCCACCCGATCGTATTTCCGTGCGATAGTATGGATCAATAAACAGAATATCGTTCGTTATTTAAATAATATTATTTTCTCTCGTTTTTAGAGATTTATATTTTTTCATCTGCAACGTTTTAACGCGTTCGTGTTTTTATCTTATCACAATATCTTTTCATTTTATCTCGTCCTAACCCTCGCCCCCGCCCTGCCCTTTCCCTTTTCTTTTTTTGCGGCATTTTGGTAGAAAAAGGGGTTGACCTGCCCTCACTTTCTCTTTCCCGGTCGGGGGGCGGCGGGGGTAGGGTCAGATGTCATTGTTACTTGCTTTTTGGTGACAGTTCTATCGCGCTAGAACAAGTATGAAGGGAAAATTCATTAAAATTCATTTTTTGAATATAGCGTAGGCTTCCCCATATCATAGTGCACAGAATTGCCCGATATTGCCCCGGGTTGCGTAAACCCCTAATAGATCTGCGCCCGTGTCGAGAGTAAAGTTATTCGTTCTTTTCGGTCGGTGGACCCGCGGTTACGTCCTTTAAATTTAATGTGGACAGGGTTTAAAGCTAAAATCTTATTCCTTTTTAATCACACCTTTCCCCCTCTTAAGTCGCTTCTTTTTTGGGTCCCCCCCCCAGCGTTTGTGTATTCGTGAAAATTTATTATTTTGGGGAATTTTGCGAGCGCCCATTACAGTTACGCAGAAGAGAGCAGGATTTTATATTCCCGGCTCGAGTCCTTCAGTATATACGGTTTTTGGGTATAGTCCCCCGTTTTTGATTTTTATTGAAGTCTACGTGAAAAGCTAGACAGTACCTGGCATTTCAGATTTTGACCCCGAAAAAGATTGCTTGAAAAAAAATTTTGGCGAATATTTTTTCATGTCACCATTCATTCATGCGTAATTCTTCGCATATCATTTATGTTTAATTCATATGGAGTTTAAATAACTTAAATGCTAGCATTGCTAATTTACTTCAGTTTTGTTAAGGAACGTTTAAAATTTTGTGTTTGTGATTCATTCTTGTGGAGGTCACTCTCGCTTCCCCCTCATTTAAAGAAGCTGTCACCCCCAAACCGCAAAAAAACCACATTTACTCCTCACACACAAGGATTAAAGACACTGACCTTTTTTATTGTCTTAGTGCCCGGGGTAAAGATTTTTTTTTTTAGCCCCCAAATTTTGTCTGTCGCTGTTGTGTACAAGTTAATATTTTTTTTATCTGTGTGACGACTTTGGTTCAAAAAGACTTCGCGGGTCGGGGGGGGCCGGGGTTCGTTTCCTTTTTCTATTCTATATTTTCAGAGATGGTTTGGGAGTTCAATAGGTCTATGCGGGGGGTATGACCTCCCCCTTCTATTTTCTTTTTACCTTTGTGAAAATAAAAAACAAAATGAAAAAAAAAAAACGAAAAAAAGTAAAAACCAACATTAAAAACCGAAATGTTAGAATAACCGGTAGTGGTAAATTTAAACCCCCCTTTTTCGTTGCCTTTCTTTTTCTCTTACTCTGGCCCTTTTGTGTTGTTGGGGTCCCCACTTTATATTTCGCGGACCGACCCGGCACGGGGAGGACCCTTTGATCTTGAGAAGGGGGTCTCGAAAATCGCCATAGGCCCACGGACCAAGATTTCGTCAGAAAAGGTACCAGTGCCCCAGAATGCGTGCTAGGCGACGCCGGCGGGCGCCCGCAGATCCGGTCAAAATCCAGGAGCTCGTAGCGCAGGATAAGCCGCCCCGAGATGCCGCCCTGCCCGACGCCCTAGATCCCGGGCGAAGATTACGAGGACGTGTGGACGCGAGAAGGGCCCGGACGAGATCGTGAGGACGTGTGGAAAGAGGACGCCGCCGAGTTTGGCCTTGGGGGAGGGCTCGAGGAGGGAAGACGAATTGAAGTCAAGGAGGACCTGGCGAGACTTTTGAGGACGTGTGGATAATCGGGACGAGCAGATTACACCGGGACCGGAGGAGAGGACAACATGGGCGAGACAGAAATTGAACCAGGACGAGCACGAGAACGAGGAAAACCCGCCCAAATTTGGTCACCCTTTAAGGGCCTCGAGGGGAGGCGCGAGTAGGTGGGAGCAATATAAGATGTGGATAATTCTATTCTGTTACAGGATGTGGATAATTTATTCTATAACCAGTGGACCCCGTGGGTTTTCCACGGGATCCAAATGTAAAAAAGAACCACCCGCTCAGGGGGCGGAGGTCAATTTTATATCTGACCCCGTTTGACCGGGAGTTCGTGCTAAGCTACCACCGCCAAGGGCAGCTACGCCCTCTCCCGGGCAGCTGACCGTGACCTCGCGGCCCCCATTATAAAATAGACATGTCTTGTGTTTTTATCTGCGTGGTTCAACTCTCAGAAATAAAGAGTCAAGCCCAAACCAGTATCAATACCCCGCAAACCCGTAATTGGGTTCTTACCCGTTAAAATTTTATATTTTTATATATACCTATATATTTTTTATTAATATCTATATATATACTTATCTATCTATCTATCATTATATATATATTATATATTATATAATATATATAATATATATATTATATATAAAATATATGCATAATATGTACATACATAAAACATTAATATATATATCTAATTTTATATATATATATATATATATATATATATATAATATATAAATTATATTTTATGTATACATATATTAATATTATAATATATATATTATATTATAATATATATATATATTAATATAATAATGTGTGGTGTGGTTGGGGGTTTTGTGTGTGTGGGTGTGTGTTTGGTTTTTGGGTTTTTGGGGATGTGTGTGGTTTTGTGTGTGTGATCATACTAGCACTTTAATAATATATATTAATATATAATATATATATAAATATATTTTATATTAAATAATATTTATTTTTAATATAAAAGTTTGGGATATATAAATATATACATTTATATATATATAGTATATAATAAATCACACCACACAACACAACACACACACCACACACACACACACACACCACACATATTATATATATATAATTATAATAATATATTATAATATATATAAATTTATATATATATATATATATTTTTTTTTTTTTTTTTTTTTTTTTTTTTTTTTTGGGTGATCCCAATGAACCTACTTTATTTTTAATTGGGTATTTTCCCCCTAAAGCCGAGAGAAACCCCAAAACAAAAAATACGAACACGACAATGGTATACAACATGGCGCAGTGACCCTTTTATTCTTTTCTGACGGAGCCCTCGTGCCCCTTTCCCATTGGGCCCTGTCGCCTTCCCGTGCCTCCTCCACCCTCGTGGCCCTCAAAAACCCCGCTCAGGAGTGATTTCATTAGGCAGTGAATTGGGGTGTTATAGTGAAAAGGTAGTGCTTGGCATGGTTGTGCGTGCTATTTTTAGGCAAAAGGGGAGCCAAATCGAAGATTTTGAAGATTGTGGGGAGCGAGACATATTTTTAAGCCCCTTGACGCTTCGTGAGCGATGATTTCCAGTCGCGGCTCGCCTCCCCGCACGTGCCGGGCGTGACGTCCGGCACGCCCCACACACATCACCCCCCCACACTGCAGGTGGGAATTTCACCAGATTTCGCCGAATTTGCGTTTTATCTTGACCCCCTTCCCCACGGTACCAGGGAAAAGGAAGAAACCGCAAGAGGCCATAAGAGCGCCCGGGAAAAATAGATTTACCCTTGAAGAGTCTGAAGGAGCCAGTGCCAAATCCCCCCTCCCACGATTTATACATTGCTAGGGGAAAAATACAGGGGGGATGAAAAGGGGGAAGAAGCACGTGGGGAAGGGAGGGGGAACTCGTTACGGGGCGGGGGAAAACCCCGTGGGAAAGGGAAGAAAAAACCCCTGGGGAAGGAGAAGAACCCCGTGGGAAAGGAAGAAGAAGCCGTCGGAAGGATGGGAAGTGCCACTCCCCAGCAGCCCGTAGATTTCAATGCGATTTCGCCGTGAGCAATTCTGCTGCGTCCAACGCTTCTCACACTCCGCCGCCCCCAAAGGCAAAATCCAACCTCCGAAAGTTTACCAGCAGATCGAGCCCCCAACATTTCCCGGGAATGGAAGCGCAAAAGGTCCGATTTGCTTGTCATGGTGGATTCCTCGTCGCCATCATAAAAAGCAGCATATACATACGCATGTGTTTACATGAGATGACGGGGCTGAAGCACAATTTAAAAGTCCCCGCAGACCCAACATGTCAGTAGATGATTGTACTGAAAAAATCGAGGAGCATAAAAAAATGCCCGTAAGAGGCCTGCGCGGGAAAGGGCCCTTTTCCCAGTGCAAGCAAGCGCCGGGGGTGCTTTGTGACTTTTTGGTCGGCTGAAAATCGACAGGAGATAGATCTTTTCAAGGCTCAGGACCATACATCTGTGAGCAGGGGATGAAACACGGCATACTAAGGGATACGGATGAGGAATTTTCCCGAAGTCATTCAGTGGATGTTCGGCGACATTGCAAGATGTTTTGGAGAAATGCAGGTTCTGAATCACAAAAAAGCATTTATCGCTTTGAGGCCATTTTATCCGCGCGTTTTTCATACAAAAGAGATAAAAAGGCCCTGAAGCAGAAGTCAAATGAGCCAAACTCACCTATGCCCAGTAAAATTGCAACTGCTGTGGCTCAAATGGAAAAAAAGGGCTATGCAGAGCCACTACTTTTCCCCAGTCGTGTTGTGGAAGAAAGGCCCTTGGGATTTATGCAAAGTGTCCTGCCGGTGCCAGATGTAAGGGCTGCAATGGCGGAACACTATGATAACTGCTTTTCCAAAGAAAGGAAGGTAAGAAGAAAAGAAGAGGACACACAGAACTTGGAAAAAAGTGTATCCCCTTCAGTGTCACATGCCAGGGGGTTCACCTCTACTGCACGTCCTAAAACCCCAGCCTTCCCCTTTAAAGTCCGCGTATCTATTGGCATAATGATTTTATCGGTTGTCTTCCATTCCCGACACAGGTGCAGACACAAATGATTTGGGCCCCAACATCTTTAGTCTGGACTTTTAAAAAAAACCTTGGGACCCCCAGCAGAGACAGTGTATACAATGCAGTGGGGCACGAGCCACCGCGGCTGGCATTTTGTGGAACTTCACCTATGGGGGACCCTTCCCTACTGTTGGTTGATGTACAGCCTTTGCTTACGACCCCCGCTGCTCCTTTTATAATGAGTGATTGGAGTGCCATATTGTGATCCGCCCTAACAGGATATGTACAAAATTTTGTACCTATATTTTGTGATAATTTTATGATTATATTTAAATACGCTTTTGTGGATATGTTTCACCATGTAAAAAAGAAGATTATGTTTTTTATATGCTGTGTAGATATCGCCTAGTAAAAGAGGGATTTTGTAAAATTTTTTAGAGTACAAAATTTTTTTTTGTGTCTTAGTCACACGTCTGGCAGTAGCACTCTCGGGGAGAAGCTGACGCGGGTGCACAGGACTTGAAGAACTCTTTTTATTTTTGTCAAGCTGCCCAATGAAACCCCTTTTTGTTTTTAATTTTTGGGATTCTTTTCCCCCCAAGCATCGTAGAGAAAAACCAAACAAAAACATATTTCGAACAGCACAGTGAATAAAACAATATATATATATAAAATAAATAAAAAATATAAAATATATAAAAATATATAATTTTAAAAATATAAATATATATTAACAAAAAAAAGATATATTATAAAATATATATTTTAATTTTCAAAAAATTTAAAAAATAATATTTAAAAATATATATATATAATATAAAATTTTAATTATATATTTTATTATAATATTTTTAAAATTTTTTAATATAAATAATATATATAAAATATATTTTATATAACCTATTATCACCTTATTTTAAAAATAGCTTATGTAGTACGGGTGTGCAAAATTTTTTTTTTTTAAGTTTTTTTTTTTTTT
>NW_023644153.1:162263-173443 GCF_015228065.2 Penaeus monodon | reverse complement strand
AATGAATAAATAATTATTTTAAAAAGTATAATTTATAACGCAATAATTTAAAAATAAAAATAATTTAAAGCAATAAATGAAATAATTGCAATAATGATGAAAATGTGATTATAAAGATATAAGTGTAATATGTTGTAAAGATAATTATGAAATCATTAATAATGATGATATAAAGGGAAGTGTCCATATATAATAAAAAAGGGAAAAAAAAAAAAATCCCAAAACGGAAAAAATGCAAAAAACTAGCGAAATACATTTTAGAGTAGACTCCAAAAATACGTTTTATCCATTCATTTGATGATTCTGGCAAATATTAGGGTAATAATGATAATAATTACAAGAATTCTATTAAACATGACAATAAAGATGATAAAAAAGAGAATAAAGAGAATTTGGATAACATTTGATGATTATCATTATTATTACTATTATCATTTTTTGTTTTTCATTATTATCATTTTATTTTTATTATTATTAATTATTATTATTATTATTATTATTATTATTATTTTTATTATTATTATTATTATTATTATTTTTAATTTTTACTTATTATTATTATATTATTATTATTTTTATATTTTATTGTTTTTTATTATCATTATTATGATTGTTATTATTATTATTGTTGTTATTATTATTACTGTTATTATTATCATTATTATTATCTTTACTGGTAGTATAATTGTAAAAATAATTATTATAACAGTAATAATTACAGTAATAACGATATTATTAAAATAATGATTAAAATAATTATTATAAAAACGTTATTATTGTTATTATTATTTTTATTACTATTATTGTTGTAGTTATTAGTATAGTTGTATAAATATATATTATAACTGCAATAATTGCAATAATAATGATAATAATTGCAATAATGATGATAATAATTGCAATAATGATGATAATAATTGCAATAATGATGATAATAATGATTATAATGATGATAATGATGATGATAACGATAATAATGATGATAATCATGATAATAATGATGATAAAACAGGATTGGGGTCCATATATAATAAAAAAAAAGGTAAAAGAAAAAAAATCCCAAAAGTCGAAAAAGCGGCAACATCTAGCGAAATATAGCCTTTTGAGAGTAGACTCCAAAATGACCTTTTTTCCTTTTATTTGATGATTCTGGCAATTATTAGGGTAGTAATGATAATAATTACCAGAATTCTATTATTCATGACAATAATGATGATAAAACTGAGAATAAAGAGAATTTGGATAACATTTGATGATTATTAATATTATTACTATTATCATTATTATTATCATTATTATCATTATTATTATTATTATTATTATTATCATTATTATTATTATTATTATTATTATTATTATTATTATTATTATTATTACTATTATTATTATTATTATTATTATTATTATTATTATTATTATATTACTTTAATTATTAGATTTTTGCAAAAATATATATAACTGTAAATAACAGTAATAATAATAAGTATAATTATAATAATACTAATTGTTATAATATTGTTATTAATATTATATTGTTTTTTATTATCTATTATTATTTTATTGGTTGAAAATTGTAAAAATAATTATTAAAACCCAAAATAAAACAGTAATAACGATTTTAATTAAAAATGATATAAATAATTATTATAAAACGTTATTTTTTGTTATTATTTTTGTTTTCTATTATTTTTTAGTTGTTATTAGTATAGATGTAAAAAATATAATTTAAACTGCAAAAATTGCAATAAAAATGATAATAATTGCAAAAATAGATAATAATGAAATAAATTTTTTAAATGATAATTATAATGTGAAATGATGAAAATGATGATAAGCGAAACCTGGACGCTATCCGTTTGGAGTCTGCCTTGATGTTTTTGTAAAAGTCCCTTTCCCCGGATAAAGGGGTACGTTGGCGGGACCACGGTCCAACCGGGGGTTACACCGTGAGACTTGCAGGGGCCTTTTTATTTGGCTAATCCGGGTCGCCAATAGGCTATAGGGCCACCTAGCTCGTTTCCCCTATGGAGGGGCCGTCCCAGGTTGTCTCCCACGAGACAACCCTGGGGGGAGGAGCCTGTGGGACGCCTAAAAGACGGGCTTGGGCACTCGACGAGCCCTGTCGCGAGGAATTAAGATGGGCCGTGTCCCTGCCGGGAGACTCGCCTCGGGGGTCCTCGTGGCGGGAAGCGAAGGGGGTGCGGCCATGCGCCCCCGTGGGCGTTATCCCCTTGTGATGGATGATGATATATATTTAGTATGATATATAAAATTAAAATTTTTGTATATATGTTTTTGTATGTGTGTGTCTTAATCTAACCAAAAAAAACCAAACCAAACCTATGGTAACAAACCTAAGTAACCTAATGTATTTACACAAATATAGTATGTATATACATTGCTATATATATGTATATATAACATTCCTCATAATAGTTTATTAAACCCTACACTATGTATTACGGGAAAAAATATGTAATTCAAATTTTTAGAGTATGATATTTTTTTGCGTGTGTGGTATGTGTGTGTGTGTAAGGGTGTCATTTTGATATATTTTCATATATATTTTATATATGTATAAAATTTATACAAATATAAATTTTGTATTGTTTTTTAGTAGGTATGTGTGTCCTCTGTTGTTCGTGAGTATTGTCTTTTGGGCTATCTTGTCCCCAAACGTAATTTTTTAAAACGTAACCTAACCAAATTCCCTTAACCAAACCAAGCGTATTTAAACCCTAACCCTTGCTTTTCCCTACCAAAAGTAACGTGAATGGGGGGACAAAAAAGATAAAAAGTAAAGGAGGAGTAGGAGTAGGGGAAAGGGTGGAACGGGGAGATAAAGGGGAAAGAAAGGGGAAGGGGAGGAAAAGGGGATGTGAAGATAGAAGTGGAAGGATTAGGGGGAAAAAAGGAAAGGGGGAACGGGGAGGAGGAGGAGAAACGTGGAACCCCAATTTTTTTTCCCCGCCCCCCCCCCCCCAGCACCTATTCTGGGGGAAAACAAGAGCGAAAAAAGGCCTCCCGACCTCCTAAGAGAAAAAAGCTGCCCCCCAGCCGAAAACCGGAGGTCTCCGACAAACAGGGTTTCCCCAAAAAAAAACAAGTGCAAAAAACCCCCAGGAAAAAGGTTCTAACAGCCCACAATGTCCTCCCCGAAGCAGAAGATCCTCTTCGATGAAGGGGGGCATGTCGATCCTGCTGACGCGTTGTAAGCAGTGGCAACATCCCTTGGGAAGGCGAAGGAAAGGAGAAAAGGGAGCGAGGGCCATGACGCGTTGACCAGAATGTCCAACCATAAAAGGGGAAAGGAACTGGAAAGGGCCAAAACAGCCCCATCCCCTTTTTTTCACCCCCGGTCGAGACTCCCCTCCCCACTCCAACCCAGGCCTGGGCCCCCAAAAGGCAGAGCCTAGCCAGGCTGATTCGTGCCGAAACCCAATCAGAACAAGCTGACCCTCCAGGCAAGGCCAGCAACAACCCAAAGCCAAAACAGCCCGGGCAGAGAAAAACCCAAAAAACTTAAAGTAAGAGCTACAAAAGGGTCTCCACCCCCCCAAATAGACCCAGAGGGTGCCCGACAGCCGGAGGAAACCCCTAAGCAGTGAGGACTTCACAAAGGAGTTGTCAACTCCGAAGCAGTCAAAACCGAATGGGGGGATGTCTTGATGTAACTATTAACATAAAAATTTTCCCAGTCTCCGGCTGGCCCTCGAGCAGCGTCGTCGTTTCCCGCCAATGGGGAAGACTCCCTGGGAAAGATCCAAAGGGGGCCTCCTTCCCGTCGGCCCCACTTTTCCCCCTCCCCTTGGAATGCCATTTGGGCGAGCCCTATGTGGGGGCGGGAGTTAGTGCCAGTTGGAGGTGTGGTGAGGGAACAGAGTCCCGAGGGGGCAAAAGCCCCGTGCTTTTGGGGGTGTAGCCATCATGAGAGGTGGGCGGGGTCAAGGGACACACACACACACACAATGTTTATGAAAAAAAATTTTCATATAAAATAATATACATATATATTAGGTGTGTGTATGTATTATATATTATATTAAAATATATATATATATATATATATATATATATATTAAGATATAGATAATACATTCATCATACCTCACATATTATATGATAAAAGATTCGTTTGATAAATAAAGGGAGTATGTATTCATACATATGTATGTGTGTGTATATTATATCCTAGTATCTTGGGTTGGTTAAGTCCGTTTTGATTTTTTGCGCTTTGTTATTTACGTTTGGATGGTTTGAATAAGTTAAATTTTGGGTTTGGTTTGGTTTGTTTGGTTATGTTAGGTTAGGTTAGGTTTGTTTTATTAAATTACGTAGGTTGGCCTTTGGTTTGGTTAGATGACGTTTAGGGTTTTGGAAGATTTTTTATTTTATTTAGCATAGGCTTAATTTGTTTTTGCATACGTTAGGATATTAAATTTGTTCGGGAGATTTGGTTAGGCTAGGTTTGTTTAGTTTTTTGGGTTTTTATTAGTTTAAAAAGGTTTAGTTATTTTGTCCTGTTTTGTTATGTTAGATTAGGTTTTAATACTTGGTTTTTTTTAGTTTTAATCTGTTATATTAATTTAGGGGATATTTGGTTAGGTTTTGTTAAATTAAAATTTTAGTAAGAGAAAGTTTGCTACGTTAGTTGTGTTTTTAGATTAGGTTTTTTTAGGTTCGGTTGGTTGATCTAATTAGGGTTAAATATGGATTAGGTTAGGTTTATTTATATAGGGTATAGTAGGGTTTTGGGTTTGGTTAGTTTGCTTTTAAATTAAGATGGGTTACTTTAGTTTTCCAAAAAGTTTCCAATTCGATTTGGTTTGTTAGGTTTGGACAGGGGTGTTACGTTAGAATATTTTACATTTACTTCAGATAGCTTGGTTGTTTTGGGCTAGTTTTGTCAATTTTGTTCGTTTCGGTGAATTAGGTTTTGTTAGGCAGGGTATGTGAGATTACTCATCAGGTTAGGGTTTTTTTATATCTTAATATTTTGCTTAGGTTTTGGTTTGGGTTTCATTAGTTTTTGGTTTTGTTATGTTTTTTGATTGGGTTTTGATTTGGTTTATTAGGTTTCGTTGGGTTGATTAAGGTAGGTTGGGTTTAGTTAATTTTGGTAAGGGTTTTTGATTATTTAAAACTTTGGTTTAGTTAAAAGTAGGTTAGATGAGTTAGGGTTTTAGTTTTAGTTTCCAGTTGTAAAATTAGGTCGGGTTAAGTTTTGGTTAGCTCACGTTTAGCTAGCTGGGGTTTAGGGTTAGTTGGGTTTTCGTTAAGTTATTTTTTAGTTTTATGTTTTTTTGGGGTTAGTTCGGTTCAGTTAGGTTAGGTCGGGTTTGGGTTTAGGGTGGGGGTGGGTACTTTAGCTTTGGTTAATTTAAAATTTTTATATATACATATATATATATATATATATTATTATATATTTTATATATTATATTTTTTGGTGTGGGGTCGGGTTTTAATATATTTATTCTATAATAAAAAATTTTTATATTTTTATTTTATATATATATATTAATATATAAAATATAAATATGACGTCCCAGCCCACACCATAAAACCAAACCCCCACCCCCACACACAAAACAAACACACACCCCACACACACACACACAAAAATAATATTATATATAAAATATAAAATTATATAAAATATTTATATTTTTTATGTGTGTGTTTGTTTTGGGGTGTGTGGGGGTTTTTCCCTCGGGCCACACCCCAACGGGCACTAAGCCCCCGCCCTCCCCCATAGGGGCCCTCAAACCAAGGCTTTTCCCAAGGAGGAGGGGGAAGTGGGGCTCGACGGGGGGAAGGAGGCCCGCCATTGATCATCCATCGGGAGTTTCCCCCATTGGCGGGGGAACGAGGGAGGGCTGCTCGAGGGCGCAGCCGGAGATCAAAGGAAAAAAAGAAAAAGGGGAAAGAAGCGATCCAAATAAGACGAGAAAACAAGGGAAGAATGGGGACAAAGAAAAAGGGGGAAGACAAAAGGGGAAAAAGCGTCCAAAGAAAAACGAACCCCTAAAGGAAAATTTAGACAAAGAAAAATAAGAAGACGAAAAGGGGGAAAAAAGCGATCCAAATAAAATGGAATAATAAAAGAATAAATTAATAATAAAAATAAAAAAGGAAAAGGAAAAATTTTGAAAAATAAGAAAAAACCCAAGGAAAGTGGAAAAAAAATAAAAAAAAGGGGGGAAAATAAGAAAAAAGTAAGGTTAATAATAAAAAAAGAAAAAAGGAAAGTAGAAGAAACAATAGAATTAGTTTAAAACATTAAAAAAAAAATGTGATAAAAAATGAAAATGAAATAATTATTGAAATTATAAAAAAAAAATTAGAAGAAATAATAAATATAACTTTTTTTTAAGCAAGAAAAACGAAAAAAAAACCCAAAAAGCCCAAGACAAACAAAAAAAAGGGTAGAAAAAATTAAAAAACTTTAAAAGATGAAATGAGAAAAAAAAAAGAAAAAAAAAAAAAATTTCAACACACGCACCACACACACCACACACAAAACACCCCCAAGGGGATGTGTATATATATTGATTAGGGGGAAAAATAAAAGACAATAAATAATAAAATTTATAGAAAAAAAAAAAATGAAGAAGAGGAATATTGGGAAGCAAAAAATAAATAAAAAAACATGAGCTGGAAGGGAAACAAAAATAAATCATCTGAAATTTTATCCAAAATAACTAGAAACAATTGATAAATAATGAAAAAATTATCTACGGTGGTAAAAAAAAAAATAGTAAAAAGATATCATAAAATATTTGAAAAAAATTGGTAAAAACACTAATATAAATAACAAAAAAAAATGGTAACCCGATAATAGAACAAAAACCTAAAATGCTAAAAAAAAAAAAAATAGAATGAACCATGAAAATGAAAGTAAAAAAAATAATGTACAAAAAATTTAATAAAAAAACAAATTTTATGAATGGATAACAAACATAATAAAAAAAAATGTTTTATGAAATAAAGAGGGGTAAAAAAATAATAAACCCTAAAAAATTTAAAAATTTATTCACTTTTCATTATTTTTGCCCCTTTTAGTGGGGTTTAATTGGGGTTAATTATTTCCCCCGGGCGGTTCATAATTATTTTCGAAAGGGAGGATTAGACATAAACCGAAAATGAAAAATTAAACCCGGCAAATTCTTTTTAAACGGAAGAAAAGGTTTGTACCACCCTTAAACCAATTACTTTAAATTCCCAAAGTTAAACTGAAAATCAAACGATTCTTTTAAATAATAAAGAAATAAAATTTTATCAATTTTTAAATTTTTTTCTTTTAAAATGTTTTAGTCATCATTTTAAAATAAAAAAAACTCTAAAAATCACAATAAAACAAAAAAAATAAATAATAAAAAAAAGACTGCTCAAATAAAGATTTTTTTCCCATGGGGAGAGTCAAAAGGGAAAAAAATACACCCAATTTGGGGCCAACCGGGAATGACAGAATAAATTTACCAAAGACAATATGGCAACCAGAAAAAACAATAAAACAAAAGAATGGACAAATTGGCAGCCAAAATGGAAATTGACAACCAAATGCCCCAATATGGCAACCGAAATGACAATTAAAACTACCGGAAAAATAAGGGAAATAAATAGTAATAGAAAAAATATTAATAATAATAAAAATTTTATAACGATTTATTATTATTAATTTATACTTATTATTGTTATTATTTTTAAATTATTATTTGTTATGATTTTTTTGGTAAAAATATTTAATAATGAAAGAACTAATTAATAATAATGATAAATAAATAATAATAAAAATAAAAAATAAGAAAAATAAAAATGAAATAATAAAAATTAAGTAATAATAATAATGATGATAAAAATAAAAATAATAATAATAATAAGAATAATACTTTTTAATAATATTAGTAATCAGAAATGTCATAAAAATTCTCTTTTTTCTCATTTTTATCAGCATTATTGAAATGATTAATAAAATTTTGGGGTAATTATTACATTATTACCCTAATAATTTCCAAAATCATCAAAGAAATCGGAAAAAAAAAAACAATTTGGAAATTTCCTCTCAAAAAGGCCCATTTGTTTTGCTAGATTTTGCCCCTTTTTCGACTTTTAGGGTTTTTTTTTTTACCTTTTTTTTAAAATATGGACACAATTCCTGTTATTACATCATTATTTTTCCTGATTATCATCCCTTTTTCGTTTTCTTATCATCATCGTCATTATATATATAATAATATAATAAATATATATATAAATATAATAAATATAAAAATTTTTTAAATATATAATAGATATATTTTTATATATAATAGATTAAAATTTTATATATTTGAGATAAAATTATAAATATATACTAAAAAGAATAAAAATAATAAAAAATATAATTTTTAAATGGATATATATATTAGGAAAATAATAAGATATTAAAAATAATAAAAAATATATATAAGATTTTAAAATATAATTATATATAATAAATAAAGTATAGAATATATTTGATAATTATATATAATATATATATATATTATCCCATAATAATAAAAATAAATAGAGATTAATTTTATAAAAAAAAATAGATTTTTATAGAATTAATTTTAAGATTAAAAAATTAAAATTAAATAAAAAAAATTTTTTTTAAAATTTTTTATATTTTTAAATTTAAAATTTGTATTATGATAATATATATAGAAAAAATAAAATAGGAATAATAAATAAAATAAAGAAATAAATAATATATATATATATTTTATTTTTTATAATATATATATTTTATTATAAAATATAAAATATATATAAAATATTATTTTTTGGATTTTTTATATTAATATTTTTATAATATATTTTATATAAATTATATAATAAAATATATATAGGGGGGGGGGTTTTGTGTTGGGGTTTTTAATTTTATATATATATATATATATAAAATATATTATATATTTATATATTTATATATATATCTTTTTTTTTGGGGTGTTTTTTAAAAATTTTATATAAAAAATAAATATATAAAAAAATTTATATATATATATAATATTTTAATATATATATATATAATATATTTTATTTTATAATTTTAAAATATATATATATATTATATTGTTTATATTTTATTTTGGGGTTTTATATATATAAAAGATAATATATTAAAATCTATATATTTAAAATTTTATAAAATTTAATTATATTAAATATAATAATATATATATATATTTTTTTAGGATTTAAAAAATAAAATATATTGGGTAATATATTAAAAATATATTTATATAATTTTATTATATTCTTGGGGGATATATATTTTAAAAAATATATATATTTTAAATATATATATATATATATATATTTTAAATATATATATATATATATATAAAGAAGAGAAAGGGGAAAAAAAAGGTAAGGGGGGAAAAACAATTTATATAGTATATATATAATATATATTTTAATTTTATATAATTTTATAAAAATATATATATATATATATAATAATATATATATTAATTTTAAAAATATATATATATATATATATATATATATATATATATATATATATATAAAATTATATATATATATTTAAAAAAATTCAAAAAATTATATTTTATAATATTATATATTTACAAAATTTTAATTTTTATATATATATTATATAATTTTAAAATATAAAATTTTTATTTTTTTGAAATATAAAAATATATTTATATATATATTTAAAAAAATAATAAAAGCTTAAAAATTTTATTATTATGTATATATTTTATTTTATATAAATATATATTATATTTATATTATAATAATATATATATATTATATATACTAATATATATAAAAATATATACACACATATTTCATTTTATCTCTTGTTCTCTCTCTTTCTCATTCTTTTTTTTTAAAATTTAAATTATTATTTTTTTGTTTTTTTTTTAATTACCATTATATTTTCCGGGGATAATAATTTATATGGGGGGGTTATTATTTTAAATTGGGGTATATCATACGAATAAAAAAAAATAAATTAAAAGAAGGGTATTGTATAAATGAATTAAAAAATTAAACTTAAATTCTTATTGTTTTCTTTTTTTCTTTTTTCTCTCTCCTCCTCTCTTTTTTTTTTTATTTTTTTTAATTTTTTTTTTTTGGGGAAAAAAAAGGACCAACCTCGGGGAGTAAAGGGGTTTTTAAAATTTTGGTTATTAATAATTTTTCCCCAATTATCTTTTTTTTAACCCCTTCCAATTTTTCCCAATTAAATTTTAACAGTAAAAAGCAACAAATTACACAAAAATTTTCCTTTTCCAAATTAATTAAAAATTAAACTTTAAACCCCTTTTTTTTCCTTATTTTCTTTTTATTTTTATTTTTATTTATATTAATTTTTATTTTATTTATTTTTAATTTTTATTTTTTAATTTTTATTTTTTGAAAAAATATTTTAAAGAAAAAAATAAGGGAAAAGAAAAAAATAAGAAATTTGATAATTTAAAGATTTTTTTATTTAAAATTTTTTATTTTATTATTATTTTTATTATTTTTCCCTTAAATTTTTAAATTTTTCTTTATTATTAATTTAAAAATTAAAATTAAATTTTCCCCAAAAAAACCCCCCAAACCCAAAACCAAAAAACCAAAAAACCAAAAACCCCTTTTATTTAAAAATTTTTATATTATATTATTTTATTATTATAATTAATTTTATATATTATAAAATTTTAAAATTTTTAAATTTTAAATTATTCTATTATTATTATTAATTATATATTTAAAATTTCATTCTTATTATTATAACCTTTTTAATTATTATATTATTAAAAATATATTAAAATTAAAATTTTTAAAAAAAAAAAAAATAGAAAACAATAAAAGGGATAATTAAAAATAATAATAATATAATAATAAACTTTATAAATTTGTCATTAATTTTATTAATTATTTTTAATTTTTCATTTTTATTATTTTTAGGGTTTTTATAATGGGAAAAATATATAATTAAAAACAAAAAAAATAACAAACCAACCAACAACAAAACAAAAAAAAACAAATATATTTTATATATATATAAAATATAATATATAATAATATTTAATATATATTTGGTTTTTAATATATATATTTTAATATAATATAAAACATAATTTAAATTTTATAAAAATATTTTTTTATATATATTTATTAAAAATATT
>NW_023644153.1:139763-154763 GCF_015228065.2 Penaeus monodon | reverse complement strand
TCAAGCGCTTGGTTTGGAGTGGAGACCTTGCCTCACGAGTTGTTGAAAAACTAGCATCAGGCTGAGAGGGAAGAGCGCGCTGCTGACGAGAAGGTTAAAAGAATGGAAAAAAAACTTAGTCTGCTTAGAGGCGCCGAGCGCATGAGCTTGAACTCGCCTAAAATCCATTCAGGCCCTAATGGTAATATAGCAACACTAATGCTACTATGTTTGAGGAGGGCTCACCTGCCTACTATTTGCTGACGGCCCAGGCTGACCGAGATATCTATTTGCAAAGCGGTTTGAACGCTGGCGGAATTACACGGGTGGAAGGTTGTAGATTAACAATGTTTACCTGGTAACTTGTTTCCGGGGTCAAACACTTAAAGTTTGCATATCTTTGCCAGATGACATCGTGTAAAGATTGTCTTCCTAAAGAGGCTTGTTGAGGGCTTATTCTGTAGATGCCGATTCTTATCGACGTAAATTTCGAGAGAGCATATGTAAAGATAAAGGGACGTATGTCAGTTGGTGATTAGATGGAGCAGTACCTCGATAGATGGGATAACTATGAGGTAATGTTAGAAGAAATACGATAGTCTGTTTGATTTTCTGGTCCAGGAGCAATTATTAAGTAATGTCAGTTCTTATCTTCGTGTATTTCTAAGAGAGAGCTGTGAAACGCGGTGGAAATGGCAGAAGCCGCCGATAGGTACCGTAGTGGCAACACAGGATATCGCTTAAGTAAATGTTCAGGTCATTGGTCTAAACAGTCTACAACATGTTGAAAGTGAATTCCGTGTCTGGATTGAAAAGCTGGTCTAGATAAGACTAATTGTCCTTCATAATCCCTAAGAACTTTAAAACTAAGAGTAATCCATTTTGTATTTCGTTTCCGAAATTAAACCTCAGGAATTCAATAATTATATGGGAAGCTTTTATAAACCAGCAGAAATATTGCTCGACACGGGTTTGTTCCTACCGTAATTGTGAATGAAAAGTTGGTACCATCTAGATTTCAAATTGTCCTTTAAGTTTAGTGTATGATTATCTTGGTATTCCCAAATTCAGTCCCTAAAGTGGTATTTTTATTAAGAGTAAATTTTTTTCACAGGGTGGATCAGTGAGGTTGCAGCACCAATCAAATTTTGCAGATGTACTAATCGGACTCTTCTCAGGTTGTGAAACTACCTTGGGAAGCATGATCCTTCCTTGGTTGGTCATGACAGCAGTGAAGACACCGCTCCTGATCCCAAATGTCCTGCAAACTAACCCTACCCCATTCGCTGTTACCGAGGTAGGGGATGTTTCAGTTTGGGCAGACGACAGATCTCGTGACGTTAGTAAACTCCCACGGTTGCATGGCTGTTTACAACTCGCTCTCTTGAGGTCAAAATCTACCTCGACACTGCTTGCCCTGAATTTTTACACCTAAATATAACTAAAAGTAATCTAAAAGAGGAACAACAAAACTGTCCAAGTCTACAAAGTCATAAGAGAGAAAGTTTAAAACCAGTGAAATGTAAATGTAAAAATCTAGAACTATAAAATATGAGCTTGTTATGACCTCATCTACAGGGTGGGTTTAAAAGCAAACATGCATATGAATCGGTAACAAGCAACTGGTGATTTCCTGAAGAAGTATCGGATTCACGTACGAATACGCTCCACGATTCCCTTACAGCTGGTCATTTCTCACACCGAAAGACGAGTTAACAAAATATTTTTCAAAGTTCTTTTGGCCTTGTGCAGGTTGCTCAGATTAAAAGATATTGTCGATCATTTCCGAACTTGTTAAACATTTTCAGCTAAAGAAGTGTGGAAGGGTACCGATGAAACCTCCCATAATTTCAGACCATTCTCGCGCGTAGCTAGAGACTTAGTGTGTCCTTTTACACCATCTTCTAGAGCGGAAATAAGTATGTTCTCACTCTAATAGATAAGCAAGTAGGTACCCCAAGCTATTGCCTTACAAAATAGTGACACGATCACAGTAGCTGAAGTTAATAAAATTTTTCTCGCGCGTCGTATACTGAGGGATCTTATCAGATCGAGGGTCCTCATTTGTCATCATCTAATTGGTGAATTCCATAGATACTAACTATCTGTAACAGACTTGTACACGAGTCCCTACCATGCTTCGTGTAAATGGTGCAGTTGAAAGGTTAAATGGTAATTAAAATCCATGATTAAAAAGCTTTGTGTCGATCTATACACCGAGAGACTGGGATCGGTTTAATAAGTACCTGCTGCCCCTGTTCGCATATAGAGAGATCCCTAATGAAACAGCCTTAAATTTCACCTTTTGAATTGTTATAATGGCCGACAAGTCGCGGTCCGTTGTCCACTTCTTCACGAGCTAATGGACCGAACAATGTATTGACATGAGGTGAAAAACTAGCGTAGCAATATGTTTAAGATCTTCGCTCGCGTTTGGAGAAACCGCTAAATTAGCGGCAGTAGCAAGTCCCCGAAATAAGTAGCCGCCAACTATAAGACGTATTAGGACCTCAAAGCTAAGCCTGCGTAATTAGTTACATATGTGATGATGTACTGGTGTTGTTGCCTTCTAGCAGTAACAATTAAGTTATGCAGTGGCTCGGTCCTTATCCAGCTGTTGAATGCAAAGGGAACTGGGTCGACTATGTACTTTAGAATTCGCGAAAGAATAGGCTGTTTCACATAAACAGGCTAAAAAAGTACTTCGCCGTGATGGTTTTTAAAAGAAAAGGGGAAACTGGCTCAAGTTTGTGTGGTTTAAGATGATGATAATTGTGGCAACTAACTGTAAACCTGTTTTATTTTGAAACTAAGAATGACTGCAATATCACATAGACAGTGAATTTATCTGAAAGTCAGATTGATGATCCTAAGGGTGATATTAAAAGAGTTCTGTGATGTGTTGACTGTAAGCCTGGCTTAACTAACACTACTGAACATGTCATTCGTGTGAACTCCGATAAGCCAGTGCGCTAGAAATCGTACCCGATTCCAACATTTATTGAAGAATTTATAATGAAGTGGATAAAATGTTGAAAGAATATACTTGAACCCCAAGCTCTGCCGTACTGTTTCACACTGTTGTTCATGTAAACGAAAGTGTGAACTTGGAGAGTGTGCATTGACATATAGAGATTAAAATGATCCTAGTGAGTTTTTGACGCAGAAACCTATGCAAACTACTGATCGGCTTTGGGAATTTTTGTAAATGAATGTATATTTTAGTGAAAATCGATCTTTTGTTCGTGGTTACTGCAAATACCATTTATCAAAAAGAAGTCAAAATATATACTGATTTGCAACTCACAGAGGTCCCTTATGATTGTTCAAATTGACGCTTTTCGGTCTTAAAACACGTGTTGCCACTTTCATTAGGCTTTTGAAAAAAGTGTTGTTTGGTACTGCTACTTTGACAAATTGTTTACATAATGTTAGAAATTGTCTGATCACCTACAGAACTTGAAAGAATCTTCTGTTGAGACTGTGCGTCATGCTGGTTTGACTGCCAGCGTCAGTAAGGTTTTTTTTTGGCTTTTCCAAAATTAATATCTAGGGCGTTCTATTGGTAATAATTGCATACGCCGCTTGAAGAGAAAATTAAAGGCAATTCAGCTAATGCCTTTACCTTTAAATTACAACAAGTTTAAGATCCTTTCTATTGGTGTAAACGGTAGGTTATTACCTTAAGTTTGTTCAGAATTTGCTAGTATATGCTGCACCTTTGAATGTCTGCTAAAGAAACATAGCAGTAACAAATTCACAATGGGACGTGGATGACAAAATTCAGAGCTTCAACAAATTAAAAGTTCCTTAGTAATCAAAACCAATTTTTATGTTTACCCATGACTCAAAATCTTTTATCTCAGAAGTGATGCTTCCGATCTTGGACTTGGAAGCTGTATTTCTGCAGATGTGAAATGGATTAAAGATGCCATTGCATATGCTAGCAGGAACTGCTAGACAGGAGAGAAATTAATCTACTATTTGAAAAGGAGTGTCTAAGTATTGTATGGGGCCATTCATAAAATTCAAATATATTTGCAATGGTAAAGAATTCATCATCCAAACGATCAAAGGCCTCTTGTTTTATTTGAGAACTATAAAAATACTAACGGCAGATTGATGCGTTGGAACTCGCACTCCAGTGTTATACATACATTATTGATACATAAAGGGGAATGAAAATGTTGGAGCTGATATACTCATCCACTGTCCTCTGAATTACATGAATTATCCAATCATATAAAGTAAAAGTAAAAAAATTAATTTAAACTTAATGGGGGGTATTGTCCATGGATTGGTCTATTCTCATTTGAAATACTTATTTTCGTAACCTGTTTACGTAATCGATTTATACATAAAGGTTATTTTAAGTTTCAAGTATTTTGTAACATCTCCCTTTTGTCCTTACACGAACGCCTTGGTATGTATATATATATAATATGCATATATAATATATATATATCTATATAGATATATATATATATATATGTGTGTGTGTAGTGTGGTGGTGTGTGTGGGTGTGTGTGTGTTTGGTGTGTGTGTGTATGTTTTATATATATAAAAATATATATTTATATATATAGAAATATATATTATTATATATTTATATATATTATAAACACACCCAACATATATATATTATTATTATATATCTATTCTATATATCTAATATATGCATATTATATTATATATATATCTATATTATCTGTATATATTTTTATATATATCTAATATATATTCTTATATATATATATATAATATATACTATCTAGGATTTATATATACAATATATGTCTGTATGTATTATATTAAAGATGGAATAATGCAATGACTCAGTGATATTGAAAAATCTCAGGGTATGAAACCGGAGGCCAATGCTAAACCACCCGTTGCCCTATAACACATTAACGTTTACTCAGGTCACAATATACAAGTATAAAATTGGTTCGTCTTAATCAATACATGCATAATACCGGTAACTTAAATGAGTTTCTCCAGAAAATAAAATTATACATATTGTTTTTTTTCTTAAAATATCCCATTATAGACCTTAAACATAATAAGCAATAACCGTGAAATATAACTGCGTACCCTCTAATTAAAGAGAATGCCTTGTGGGGGAAACAAAGAAAACTGAACTTTGGAGGGTAAACTCGCATATTTTACATTATTTCCTTATCTTAGTGTAATAATGTAAACGTATATAGCAGACCCTAATCAAAATAGTAAAATAAAGTCTTATCTTTCTAAGAAAATAAAATATCATCTTTCTAACTAATTATTTAGGTACTAATTATCTACCAGCTAAAGACTGGTAAATATATATAATATATGAATTAAATGGGTAATCAATAATTACATATGAGTAAAGACCAAGCAAGTGAGGTATACAAAGGGTGGTCAACAGACGAATTTTTTTGGGTCATTCTTACTTCGTGTCCCTAGTGCTCATTACATTATCACCATTATTGTAATTATTGACATTCTTTAATTTTGGGGTAATTATACTCAGATAACACATAATAAATAGTAATAATAATAATAACAAGATTATAACAATAATACCGATATTATATAATTTAGTCTTATCATCATTTTACATTTTATCGTTATTATTGAAATTATTGCAGTTATATATATATGATATATATATATATATAAATAATAAATAATATATATATAATATATATAATACTATATATATATATTATATATATATATCTATATATATGTGTGTGTTGTGTGGGGTTTGTGTGTGTGTGTGGTGTGTGTGTGTGCGTGGTGTTGGGTGTGTGTGTGTTGTGGTGTGGTGTGTGTGTATTTATATTGAATTATGACTACTACTAACATAATAAGGAAAGACATGTATTAGTAATTTGATTATTTATTATCATTATTATGGATGATTATCACAATTGTAATATATATTTTTGTAATAATACAAAAAATATAGTAATACTAATAATAATAATAATAATAATAAAATAATAATAATAAGAAAATAAGAATAATAATAATAAAATATTGATATATAATAATAAAACAATATTATTATTATTATCATTATTATTATAAATTAATATGATATTATTATCATAATTATTTTATTGTATTTATTCCCATTATTATCAAATTTATAATTTTAAATAAGCGATTTTATAAAAAAAAAATCTCATTAATCTCATTTTTATCATCATTTAGGATCCCATTTGGCTATTTATGATCCATTTTGCCAACTTTAATCCGATGGGCTCATCTAGTAATCTAGGATCCATGGCTCATCCGCCACCCCACGCACACACCTATACCTACCCATGGGACGCACACACATACTAAACGGAGGGAGATTATCCCTAAATGGAATGAATTATGTTTTGTGTTTCAATTCTCATAATTCTTATGACTGCTCTTTCAACTTTCATAATTTTCTCATTTCAATTCTCATAAGGTTCAATTCTTCAGAACTGGGCCTAGAAATAGATGAATTGAGTGAACAACGGAGAGAGAGAGAGGAGAGAAAGAAGAGAGAGAGAGGAGAGAGAGTGAGTAGAGAGGGGGAGAGAGAGGGAGAGAAGAGACTGATGAGAAGAGACAGACGGAGATAGTGGGGGGGTGGCGGGAGTACTGAGTGAGTCAGAGAAAGTGCGATTTGATTGCGTGGGACAGAACGAATGTTTTGAGTGGAGATACAGATAAAGAGAAAATGAGTGAGAGACAGGAAGAAAAAGAATTTGAGTGAACTGAGAAAGAAGACAAGAACGAAATTGAATATTCACAGAGAAAGGGTAATAACTCGAGTAAGAGAAAGAGTGTGTAATTGGGTTGAGTGAGAATAGAGATATGAACTGAGTAACGGAGAGTGATTCGTGGAAAACAAGAGAGAACGAACCACGTGATGAAAGGCAGAGAGAGTATTGCGTGATTGAGAAGCTGATAGAATTATTTTAAGCAAAGGGCGCAAAGAGAAAAAACTGATGAGACAGAGAGAGAATATATGACTGAGAGAGAGAGCATATATAAGAAACAGATGGTCAGTGAAATTAGTTCTAGTGAGTGAGAATAATTTACTGATCTCGGAGCTTTTCGTTCATTGGGGGGGGGCGTTTTCCCTGAACATTGTTCCTGGCACAGTACGAGCGGAATTTGCGGCGGGATGCTTTCCAAAAACAAGCAGTGCGACTACCTTGTTATGGGACACTCAGGTCTCTCCATGTCTCGTGGAGGAAATAACTGCTCGCTTACGAGTATCAGGAAAGAAAACTACCACAAAACTGAAGAATACAACTAATAAATAATCCAGAGACCTTTCATGTGTCGTTAATGATGTAGGGCAAAACAGCCCAGGTTAGGTAAAAAGAGGAATTGTTGGCTCATTACGACGGGGGGCCGGGATAATGCGTTCCATAGTTGGACACTGCAGAGTTTTGCATGAAGGGAGGGTTCTCAACTGCACACACACATCTATATCTTTGTTATATGGGTTTTGGGTTGTTTGTGCAGTCAGCCTGAGCGAGGCTTGACTGTCCCATTTGCGTTAATCTGTGACCGAAGGGTCATCCGATAAGAATACGCAGCGAGGCGGCACGGCCACAGCGAGCTCCCTTTTAACACCCGCAGCGCCAAGTGCCGCAGGAACACCGCCAACTTTTCAAACAACGACCGCAACCTACGCCCCAACCCTTGCTTGCTTGCTTGAAGATTTGGCGAAGTTCTGGCTTCGCCCGGGCCCTTTCGCTTATGGCCCGTCCTGTGTCAGCTTTTTATGGCTGTCTCATTTGTTGGTCGGACACTCGGTGCTTACCGTGGCGGTGGGATTGCCAGCAGGGCGCTCCTGTAGCCCGGTGTAAGCATCTCGCATAATCTCTTTTTACCCAGCCGACGGCTGTTTCTGTGGCTTTGTCTTAGGAATTGCTTGTGCACGCATTCCCAAGTAATGTGACCAGTGTGGCGTTCGCTCGCCGCATGCATGCAACACCTCTCTCTATGGTTTGTATAATCTTGTGCTGCCATGCACAGTGGTAACCTGGCGCATTCTGTGCAGAATGACTTCGGTAACGCTCTGTTTCATTTATTTCAGAGAGTGCCAGTGGTTCATAGCCTTTGCGCTGATTACCAGCTGGCCGAGGGGGAATATCTCGTTTTCCTGCTCTGTGAAGCTGCAGGAGGAAGGAGTTGGCCCGTCACCGTACACTTCCTCCTAAGTAATTTTTCGTCCCCCCCACCCCCCCCCCCCCCCCTGATGTATTATCATTGTATTAGGGGGCATACCCGGACGATTCCGGCTAATCTTCAGCAAGCTCATTGCCTCTTGATCCTTATATGGCTTGGACCCTTTTATTATACACATTACTTCTACCCTGAGCAAGAATCCTCTATGCTAGTGTGCATGGTTACCAGGAGGGTAGATTGTTGCAGTGGGTGAGTGCTGCTGAAGCGTCGAAACGGCTTTGGAGTCTGTGTGTATGACCACGTGTCCTTCCCTCACGACTCATGCTCAGTGCTCCCATGATAGCAACTGCCTCTGCCTGTAGTGAGGAGGCGTTGTCTGTTACCCTCATGGATATTGTGGCATCCCTTGCTGCGAAGCCGCAGTCCCCTGCAGTGTGGGTCAAGGGATCGACCGATCCATCCGTTATATGTTCTGGCTCCCCGGAGGGGTGATGGTTGCAATGACCCTCGGGTTTCTGCCTTTAGGCTAGCGTACATTTCATTCTTTTTGCTTGCCAGTCTCATGACCGAGAACTCACGAATCGGGGAGGTTTGTGCCCATCGGCGGCGCTTCGACAAAGTCAGGGTGTTGGGGAGTCCGTGCCCTTGGCCAGTAGCGGTTTTCTTTGGAGCTGATGGCATATTAACACACTGGCTGTGTGAGACTGCCGGAGTTTGTTTGCAAACAGCTCGTTTCTTGTTCTAGGCTTCTGACTATTTTTATGTCTTAGTCTTGTGTTTCCTGGGGAGCCTGGTGACCTTTGTATGAATTGTGCTTGCCGTTAGATCAATTCGTGAGGCCAAGGGGAGAAGGTTTGCCTCCACTAGGAGGTTGAGGACCTTTGCCACCCTTGGGGCAACCCAGACTGACCCTGGCGGCTTTCATTTTGGACTGTCTCCAGGTCGGTCTTTATATTTTCTCTTAATGCCAGTCGAGCGAGGGAGGCATAGTCTACAATGGGCCCTGACAGCATGTACATAGAATGATCTTAGTACTCTATTCTGGCCCCTATGCGGTCTTTCCACTCTTTGCTCTCCATGACAGAACAAGTCTTGCCTTTTCGGTCAAGCAGATGCTGACCATCCTTGCGGAAGGAGAGGTCCCCGGTCTATCCTTACCCCAAGGTAGAGGTAGTCCTGAACCCCTCCCAAGTCCATTCCCTGGATTTTTCAGACTTTGCCTTGAACTCTCTGTCTCAAAGCAATGGATTTTGCTGCAGAGCTCTTTTAGTCCTGTCCTGCAACACCTCCTCTTTCCCCGGATACAGGTCCAACAACGCTGGTCTTTGTTTATGGCAGTGTGTCCAGTGGAGATGATAGCGAGATCGTCTGCATAGGAGATGATCTTGCAGTCACCCCACTAGGAGTGTTTATGTTGAGGTAATACAGGACATTATATTTTTTAAAAAAGGGCTTGTTGACGGAGAACCCCACCCTGTGGCGTGTTCCATTTTTCTAGTGGGCATTGCTGTGATAGTCCTTGAATTTGACTCTGGCTGTTCTATTCGTAAAAGTAGTCACCTATCCAAGCAAGGTTTACCTCTGATTCCTTTTTTGGATCAGGCTCTCCTGAATGTCAAGAGGACTTGCAATTCGAAAGCCTTCTCCATGTCAAGGAATACTACCACAGATGTGCATCAGAGCGTGGCTATGCTGTGCCGCTGTGCTCATGCCCCTGGTTAAAAACCCGTGGAGGTGGTTCCGTGTTAGGGGTCCCCTTTTTTTCCATCGGGAGCCGGTTCAGTACCATCCTCTCGGCCAGTCCTTGGCCGGACAGCTGAGGAATGAGATGGGGCGGTACTACTTCCCCGGCTCCTTTGGGTTTAGGGGATGGGAACTATGGTAGCCCTCTTCCATCTCTGGGGTAAGTGGGAAGCTTCCCAGACTTGTTGATGAGTCACAGGAAATCAAGCTCAACCTACCATTCCCAGGCGGGAATGATGGGTTGACGAGATCCCGTCAGCGCCCGGGGCTGTGTTGCATTGGCTTTATATGCATCTCTTAGTTCCCTCAGAGAAGATAATGTCTGAGTTATCAGGTTCGGCTGGCCTTTTCCTCTGATGTGAGGCAAGTCTGTCCTGGTTGTAGGGGCGTTCTTGTCTTTCCCTCAGTTCGGCTGGCAGGTTGTTGCTACTCGTTCTCTGCAGAGACTCGAGCGCCAGTCTGTTTTTGGCCTCTGACTGGGGTCATGGTGCGTGAATCTCGGGGCTGAGCGGCTGGTGGCTTGCTTGAAACCCGTTGCCATAGCTCTGAGAGGGTGTTAATATGATCGAAGGCTTCACAACCATTCCAGCCACTTTTCCTGCCTCACTCTGCTGCAGTTTTCCTTGGCATCCCTAACAGCCCTCCCTTAGGAGGCTAGGAATTTTCGGGGGTTCTTTGCCTTCAGAAATGTTTGTCGGGGCACATATTTTACCCTGTGTTTGACCTCCCTCATCTCGTCATTGAAGGTACCGAGCGTGCCTTGTGACTCCTAGACCCAGCCGAGTTTTGGGTAGGCAGTGAGCTGCCTCCATCATGGCATTTACAAGCTGGCTTGTAGCACTTCTTCCCACATTATTTCGCTCTGTGTGGGTTCCTTGCTTCTCACAGCAGCCAAGCGCTCTGGATGCCTGGTCCAGTTGGCCTTGTCTTTTTTCCATCTTGGTTCCCGGTCGTGGTTTTCGGCTGGGCCACTATCCATGAGGTTGTTACGTGCCATAATGTGTCACTAGTGACGGTCTCATCGACACGCCAGCCAATCCTCTCCGCACCAGAGTCGCAGTGGCCAGGGTGAGTCTAGGACCCTCCTCTCACATGCGTTGGCTCCTGGGCTGTTTTAGGAGAGCGATCACCCCTCGGGGAATGTTCTCCAAGTACGATTGGCTATGTGTGGCCACCGCATCCGGTGCCCCTGCCGTGAGCCATGATGGGGTGGTGTGCATTGAAGTCCTCCCCCTATGATCCTCGTTCGTGTGCTGCGAAGCACATACCTTGCTGATGTCTAAGCTACTACAGTGTGGCGCTGTACACATTGTAAATTTCAGGGGCCATTTGAATCTCGACGGCAGAGATTCAACATCTCACAGTGCGTTCATCGCTATTGCGGAGCAGGGGAATTGTTGCTTTGACCAGGGTCATCAGGCCTCTTTTACCATCGAACGTGCAGCGCGTAGACTGTGATACCCGATAAGCGAAACAGCTTACGCTGATAATGTCTCCTGGAGCATGACGATGTCATGCTCCTTGATCGCACTATTGGCGTGGAGGATGGCAACTCCTTGAGGAGAAAAGCAAAAGATGTTCCACTGCAGAATACTTAGATGCGTGCCATGATGTTCCTAATTGATAGTTACATCAGAGGACATCGTCGTATTCGATTGACAGTCGGAGTCTGATCACTCCATTGTGGAGATCCTCACTGCTTGAGGGTTCTCCTTCGGCTGTCCAGGCTATCCTCTGGCTCCACTGGGGGGTGGAGAACTTTGGTAGCTCTGACTTGACTTGTTTTTGTCTTTTTCTCTGGCCATGCCTGTTTCTGTGTCATTGGCTGGCCTTGCCTGCAGGGTCACTTCTTCTGATTCGGCTTGTGCACTATCAAGCCTGGCTAGTGCTTTTTTTTTTTTTTTTCCCCCCCCCCTGCCTGATGAGCATAGCCTGGGTTGAAGGTGGTGGTGGAGGGGAGTCTCGCCTGGGGTGAGGGAGAGGATTGGCTAGATTGTCCCTCTCCTTCTTTCCTTCCCTTTATGTTGCGACAGTCTGTTTTAATGTGTCATGGCGATCTCGACTGCCTTATCCGCCTCTTCTTGGTCCTGGACAGGATACTGCCACTGCTGTGAATAACAGGCAGAGATCAGATCGACATGTCCTTCCCTCGTACGAAGAACATGTCTTATGGATCTCTGGGGAGGACATGTGGGTGCGGGTGGCACCAATCTTACCTTGGTTTCCTCTGCACTTGGTTTTACTTGGGGGAACTCCTATTTTGTCGGAGATCTCCGGTTCGGCTGGGGGCAGCTTCCCACGTCCTCTTAGGAGGTCGGGACCTTTTCGCTTTTGTTCCTCCCCAGACGTAAGGTGCCTGTGGGGGGCAGAAAAAAGACTGGTCGCTTCTTAGCAACTACCTCTTGCCGTTTGAGGGCCGCCTCTTTCCTGACAGAGCAAGCCAGGCTCCAGGCGTGATGGCCTCTTGGCGCAGTTAGGACACTTGCTGTTGTGTCCATTCTTATCTTCTTTATATGCCTTTGATGCACCCTCGTTGTTGTGTGCTTTGCTACAGCACACCACATTTGGCTTGTCGTGTGCAGTTAGCCCTGGTGGTGTACTTCTGGCACTTGAAACACCGCATTGGTTCAGGCACGTAGTTCGTAATTGGTAGGTACCTGCCAGTTACCCAGATCATGGTAAGCTTAGGGCTAACCTTTCATGGTCAACCAGGACTTGCCTGGTTGGAGTCCTTCTCCTTCGACATTCGGGAACCTTCCCACGACCTGTGGGTTGATGTTATCACCTCCCATCGTATGAGACTGAGAAGCCAAGTAGCCCATCTTGGCCCTCTTTTTCCTCGGGGAATTCAGTGGCGAGAGGCTCACTTTCCTCCCATCTTTTACTCCTTTGTTTCCTGCAGGAAACAAAGGGGGTGGCCTGATCATTTGGGCGATATGATCATGCCCTGATCTCGCGCACATCCAGATCGACAGCCGATTTGCGCTGGCTCTCCAATGCCCTCACCATTTGGTAGGCATTGTCGAAGCTTCGGATTTGACGGGGCCTTGAATTGCGGAAACGCCTTGGGGGTCCAGAACTCGCATCAGAGTCGGTTCTCCATCGGTCCGGCCTCGGCGTTTCGGTCCGCCTTTCCGGCTTTGGGGCTTGCTCGTGGGGGCACCACCTGTTTCGGCTGGTTCAGCTGGTGCTCCTTATTCGTCAGTGGGGTCATCTGGGGGTGCTCAGAGGCCTTTCCTGGTCTGGTGCTAGGCCTGGAGGGGCCCAGCCCGAAAGTCCATTCTGTTTGACGATCTGGTGGACGGACATGTTTGTACATGCTTGTTTTTCTGTCTTGTCCACCATCTTGGGCAGCAGCCATGACAGTTGGGGGGGGGGGTCCATCCTGTGCTCGGGGTTTGCTTTGCCACCCGAGGGTCACATAAGGCTTAGGGTGGCTGCCGTGGTATGGGCTTTGCACGGGTCGTCAACAATATCGTCTGTCTGTGGGGATTTTTTGTTTTGTTTTTCCATGTACTTGGCAGTTCCTTTCAGCCACTCAACTCCGCCCCCACCCCCACCACGAGTCCAACAAGGGAAGCTGAGTGTTAGAACCAATGGTCTACAGCAACAGGGGTGATGAGTGGATACACTCCGAGCCCCAATTAGCCTTTTGCACTGGTAACTCACGACGGTTGTGGGTACCACGGAGCATGACTCTTGACCCTAGCCTCCCGAGGGAGACCACCGATTGACCTGACCGGGCGCTGGATCATGCCGCCTGTCTTCGCCAGAATAAGAGTACCAAAAAGAGGCGTGTTGCTATCCGCAGGGCGTCTCGTGCACGGCATCGCTCAACTCCAGGACTCCCGTCTCCAGCTCACATGATGCCACGCAACGGCAAACACGTGGGTAGGAGGTGTCCAAACCTCTGGCGTATCCCAGAGGGGATGTCCTTACCGCCTAACAGGATCCATCCAATTGATGGGAACACTTCTGCTCCTCCGCTCCGTGAGAGAAGGGAGCTCTTTCACACACCACCTTTTCCAGGCAGTTTCCTCTCCACTCCTCATAGAGAACCTTGTACCCTTTTTTCAAAGTGAATCCCTCTTTTCTCTGAGCGCCCAAAGTTGTTTCACCTCAGTGATAAAAGAGGGGGTCCTGCACCTGTTCCTGTCAGTTCCTTCATCCCTCCTGAAACAGCCGGCCCAGACTGTTTCAATCACAGTGAGGGAGAGAAATTACACATTTTTTCGCATGGATGTTCCCTAGGGCAGGACGGTTTTAGGTGAATCCTCTTCTCTCTGAACATCCAAAGGATGTTCACCTCAGTGGAGGGGGGGTCCCTGTACCGTTCCTTAACTCCTTCATCCCTCTGAAAACATCCAACCACAGACTGTTATTATCAAGTAGTGGAGCGAAGCTAACTTTTTTTTTCCAGACAGTTCTTATGGCAGGTGGTTTTACGTGAATCCCTCTTCTATCTGAAACACCCAAAGTTGTCACCTCAGTGAGAGAGAGGGAACTGTACCTGTTCCAGTAAGTTCCTTCCATCCCTCTGAAGTAGCCAACCACGACGATTTCATGCACAGTGAGGGAGAGAGACTACTTTTATCCAGGTACTTCCTATCCAGGACTGAACTTAATGTTCTGTCTAGCGTCTCTATTAGACAGTACCTGGCTGAAGGCCTGACAAGGGGCTTTTCTACCTGCCTATCGCCCTAATTCGAAGGAAAAAGAGTGGGCAGTCATCAGGGTCTGCCAGACCATTCCCTAGCAAAAGATGGCAACTCTATGCACACCGTAAGGCAGCCTTCTAAGGCCCCCCAGACACACCCTCCCCTGCGGGAGGTAAAGGTCCTGTGCCCACGTCCGAGGCACAGCGCCCGAAAATGGGGTCCAGTTCACCAGAAGGTGTGCACAGAGTTACCTAATGCCGAAATTCGTAAGGAAAGAGTAGCTAGGAGAGCACGAGCCTACTGCAAGCACATACATCGTGGCATCAAACAATGGGGAGCGTCACCGTCCGGTAACGCGGAAGAGCCGAGGCCGAAATTGCATGGGAACCGGGCGCAACCTCTCTCGTACATCTCTTTAATACGCCCATGCAAAAAGCCGACGACCGAG
>NW_023644153.1:114558-122163 GCF_015228065.2 Penaeus monodon | reverse complement strand
TAAAAAAAACCCACAGTATAACAGAAATTAAACCCAGAAAACAACACACACACCCACGAACCCACACACAAACACACCACACAACACACACATACCTCAAATATATATCTATATAATATATATAATTATATATATATATTATATATATAAATAAGAGAGGAAAAGAGAGAGGAGAGAGAAGAGAGAGAGACGAGAGAGAGAGAGTTGTGTATAAATATATATATATATTATTATATTAAATATATATATATTATATTATATATATAAAAATATACATAATATACATATTATATACATATATATATATATATATATATATATATATATATAATATATTTTAAAATATTATATATATATATGTATTTATTTATTATATAGCGTCTATATATTCACAAACACAAACAAACAACAACAACACACACACACACACACACACACACACACACACGCACGCAGCCACACACACAGACACACATACAGACACACAACACACACACATACACACACACACCACCACACAACAAACATACACACACAGACAGTCTAAAGAATTCGGAACACACACACATTCACAAACTTAAACCCCTCCACACCTCCACACACACACACATCAACACCTATACACACACACACACATACATACACACACGCAATCACATACACACATCACGCATACACAGACACACGCACGCCCCGCACGCACACACACAAAACACACAAACACAACACACACCCCCAAAACACACACAACCCACACAAACACGTGTGTGTGGTGTGTGTGTGGGTATATATATATATATTATATAACTATATATATATATATATATATATATATAATATAAAATATTATATGTATGTTATGTATATATATATATATATATATATATATTTTATATATATATATATATACACATAAATTTTATCATCATCATCAACAACGGTATGCCATGTTTGAGCAGCCGTGGACCTCTCCCCATCCTTCGCCACTCAACTCGATCTTGCGCTTTTCTTTCCACTTGTACCATCGAAAAAACCCAGCAAATGTCTTTGATGTTGTCGCTCAGTCTGTCTTCGGTTTCCCTCTTCCTCTGTTTCCCCATTACCATCCCTGTCAGCAAGTCTTTCTAAATACTTTTACTGCTCATCACATGACCAATAAACTTTAATTCCTCCTGTTCAAGATGTCCAACAGGCCGGTCTTTACAATTTTTTTCTCAGCACTTCATCATTCGTCTTCTTCTCTGTCCAGCTAATATGCAGTACTCGTCTATAACACCAAATTTAAAATCTATTGATCTTTTTTTGTCTATCTACTTCTGCACCCAACACTCGATCCATATGATGCAATTGGGAAAACTAATGAGTTCCAAAAACCTCAGCTTTGTCCGTAAGGCAATGCCTCGGTCTTTCCAGATGTTTTGAGAGCAACTGTGGCGTTTTTGGCAATGGTGATTCTTCTTTTTATCTCCGGTGAATCATCTATGTATTAGTTAAAACAGCTCCAAGATAAGTGAACTCTTTCACATTTTCCACAATCATTCCATTGTTGTAACATGTTCATCATTGTTCATTGCCGGGTTTTTGAATCTTCATGATCTTAGTTTTCTTGGCATTAAGAAAAAACCCAGTTTTCGCTTCTTCTCTAATTTTATCTAGTAGTTGTTTAGTTGTGATACTCTGGCAACAAAAACTATATCTTTGGCGTCCCTTTAGATTCGAAATTTTTATCTCCAACATCTACATTTCCTTAAAAAATATCCCCCTTTACGGGGGTGGGAAAATTTGTAAACCTAACTTGACGGGAAAATAGAAGCGGCAACTCTCGTCAACCCCGGGAGCCCCCCCCTCGACGCGCAGGGGCCCGTCTCATCAGCACGCGAATTTTTCAGCGCGCTCCATGGTTGGTTTGCGAGAAACCGAAATAAAGTTTTGTACTCAAGAAACAGTAAAATTTTGTAGACTACTGTATCTTTTTATATGTCCTATAAACGATTTTTTGTTTTCATACATAGATAAAGCCCAAATTTACGTGTATATCAAAAAATTTTTGGGGTGTAAAGTCATGGTTTGTCTGTGCGTGAGATCGAAACATAGCGTAAAACTTCAATTTTATTTTTATCAAAATTTTCATATACAAATATAAAAAGTATATGTATAGATATATATACTTTTACATAAAAATATCAAAGTTTGTCTTTTTTTCAAATTATCTTCCCCCATGAAACCCTAAAAGCACGGTGTTTTCCATTTTCAAGATAAATACATAGAAACTATGTAAAAATTTTCCTTTATCCAAGCTTTCAGGCATGAATCCTGAAAGCACGGTTTTTTTTTTTCAATTATTTTTTCGGGCATGAACCCCTAAAAGCCGGTTTTTTCTTTTTAAAAAAATAAACATAGAAACTTGTTATATAAAATTTTTAGACTATTTACATTTTCCCCCCAACGACCTTCAGGCAGGGAAAGGCCTGAAAGCCGGTGCGGCAAAGTGGGGTGCCGCAGCAACGCACACCCCCTGGTTTTTTCCTGCGCCGGGGGTTCCTCACAGAGCACACACCGACGCCACGACGTGCGGTGTGTCAACTGGCAAGGGGCCCCTCTGGGGAACCTCCTCTATGGCGAGCCTGAGGAGGATTCCCCGGAAGGAGCCACGGGGACCCCCCTGAAAATAGATCCAAGGAAAAAAAGACTTAAAAAAAAAAAGGACATGTAAAACATTGAATATAACATTCTTTATCAGAAAAAAAGAAAAAAAAAAGGGCAGAGCTTTACCTTGCGCAGCAATCCCAAACGAGTTCCTTTCGGAACTCAAACTGAGTAAGTTTACCCCCGAGGGCCCGGGGGAAGCCGGGCCTTTGGTCGTATTTCATATCCAACGGGAAAAGAAAATCTTTTATACCACTTGGGGTCTTCCTCGCGTTGGATATGACTGCGCCAGGATCGAGGGTCAAACCCCCTTCATCCCGTTGTTGTGGGCCCCAGCGACAACTTCGGGTTTTCCCCTCCCCACCCCTCGGGGGTTGGGAGGGGGAAACGCCCTTGCTGGTGTGGGCGGTAGAAAGCACGAAAACAGGACGCTTGTCCACCCATAAAGGGCAGATCATTCCGGTTTTGCTGGCCCGGGAAGTCGATTGCCCCCCACTCCCCGCAGGCCCGAGGGCTGCCACCCCGGTTGAGAGCCAGCCCCAACTGCACGGTCTTCCCTGGCCTGCAGGTAATGGAAAGAGTCGGGGAGGGTACCAGTTGCGGTTTTAAAAACGGGTCCCCTTTTTTTGGTCGAACAACTGCCTTCTCCAGAGGTGGGTGACGGCCTTCAGCGGGATGGAAATACCCGCGGTCCTGCCCCATGAGATTGAAGGCCGCCGTAAACCCTGCCTCTGGCCGTGGGGACGAGCAAAGCTTGTAGCCTTCACCCCTCCCGAGCCCTCTTGCTCGGATTGTTGGAGGGCTGGTGACCCCCTTGAAGGCCCACAAGCTCTCGTCGAGGGTCAGTTCTTTTTTCGGGACGAAGGCGGATCGTACGTCGATTCCAAGACGTTAACACAGGGCGCAGCTTCAAAGCCGTCCCCCGCGGATGCCCCCCTTCTTTGTCGCGAAGTGGACGCGGAGGTCAGGGCAGTAGCGGCCCTGGTCATCGTCTTGGCGAACCCCACGAGGCTTTAACGGGTCCGTCGCCCACCTTCCCTTGGTCCCTTTTCGCTAAAGGCCCCCCCGGAAAATCGTAAGCCGACATAGGACACTTCCTGCACCGTTGTGTCCTCCCAAAAACCCCTTCATTGGGAGAAGGGGTGCGGGGGTTTGTCGAACACCCCTGTGGTGGAAAAAAAAGAATTGTAAAATCAGGGGGGTTTTTCCAAAAAAAGAATGTAGAAAATTCCGATTTTAGTCCAGAATATACAGAGATATTGTTTTTATTTAACATTGTCTCGCCCACGAGGTCTGAAAAACCCCTCTGGGAACCACTGGTGAACCTTCTAAGGGGTCGACGAGTCTTCAAGGGGTGTTTTCACACCCGGGTCCCCCGAAGCGTGACGCCTGACAAAATTTCCTCTTCGCCAAAAAAAAGGGGGATTTCCCGGAGCATTACGCTAAGTCGTCTACGTATTCTGCGAGGGGCTCGTGGAGTCCAAAGAGGTATCCACCAGCGGGAATAGTCAAAATCTTCATCTGAGTCGTCGTCCCACACCCGACTTTTGGGTATCGAACTCGGATCCCCCCCAAAATCCGATCGTCACCGTCAAATCGAGGGAGATTTCAATTCTGAAAAAAAAAATACAAGGAAAAAGTGATTCTCGGGGAAAAATAGTCTTGGTATGCAGAAACAAAGTCAATTTCCCAAACGACCGTTTTTTTTAAAGTCAAAAAAGGAAAAACTTCCAGAGAGATCCAGTCCTAGGCAATTTAGAGGAGGGTATAATCTCTTCGTCGTAAAAAATCGGTATAAAAGGGGGTTGGGGCATTCCGCAAGCGTTGATTCCCGACTCGATGGTGGGGGTCACAACGTCGTGAACGAGAGGTCCCAACAGCGGGGGGAAACCCTTTGGGTTTGCGGCCGCGGCGTACAGAAAGTTGTCTTGACATTTTGCAAGGTAGCTTTTCCATCCAATGATTATTTTCCCCTTTGGGTGCCTTTTTTTGGTTTTTTCAGAGGCTTTACCCAAAATCAGATCGCCATGTCGGGTCCGTGAGTCACGTGAGGTAATTTTGGGGAAAAACGGGGTAAACTAGGGTGAACTACTCTACTGGCAATCATTTTCCCCCCAAAAGATCTAGAAAAACACGTAAAAACACGCAATGCAGACCCTACACACGTACACACACGCACATGCAGAAACTACACACGACACACACCCATGCTCTCCTCTCTTCCTTCTCTCCTCTCTCCTCTCTCCTCCTCTCCCTCTCTCCCCCCCCCCACCCCCACCCCTCCCCTCTCTCCTCCTCTCTCTCCTTCTCCACACACACACAACACACACACACACACCTCCTCTCTCTCTCTTCCCCTTCCCCCTCCCACACACAAACACACAAAACACACACCTCTCTCCTCCCTCCTCAAACCACAACACCAAACCCCCCTCTCTCTCTCTCTCTCTTCCTTCACACCACAACACAAAACAAAACGGGTTTTTCTTCTTCTTTTACAAAAAAAAAAAAGAAATTCTTCTTTCCCTTCCTCTCCCCCCTTTTCCCCGCACCGCAGGGTCCCTTTTAAAACCCCTTTTAAAACCCCCTTTTTTTTTCAATAGAAAAATTTTTTTCTTTTTCAAAACTTCCCCTGGGCCGTCCTCTCCCCGTCCCGAGAGTCCCTTTTCACCTTTTTTCACCGCCCAAAATTTATTCCCCTTTCACATTTGCCACACAACTTACTTTTTTTTTCCTTTTTTAAAAATTACGCAAGACCTCCTTCCCCGCACGAGGTCCCTTTTCACAACACCACACACCCCTTTCAAATAGGCACAAACTTACTTTTTCCTTTTTCAAAAAACTTACTGCAAAGACCTCCTTCCCCGTCACGTAAGTCCCTTCCACACACACACACAAAACCTTTTTACATCGCCACACACTTCTCCCTTTTTCAAATACACTGCAAGGGCCTCCCCTTTCCCCGTCACCCTAGAGCCCTTACACACTTTAACACACACACCCCTTTTACATGCGCCCCACAAAATTTTTTCCCTTTTCAAAAAATTACTGCAATGGCCCTCCCCTCCCGTCACGTCGCCCTTCACTTTACCCCAAAGGTTTTAAAATTGCCCCAAACTACCCCATCAAACCCCCAAGGGGGGGCGGGCCCTTTCCCGTCAAAAAGAAAAAAAGAAAAAAAAAAATTTCACGTTTGCTCTTCCAAATTTTTATAACTATTCAAGCTATAATTTTTTAACCGAGTCCAAAAAAACCTTTTAAAACGCCGGGATAGGCGGGTCGGGACGGGTTTTTCGAACACGCCAACGCCCCCACGGCCCAAATCCCCCAATAAACCCCCCAACCCTAAATCGGGAAAAACCAAACCTTATTTGTTTTTTTGATTCAACTTTTTACCCCTAAAATGGTTTTTACATTCTTTGGTCTACTGGCTTTTAGGGTTTTTAATTTAAATTTTGGGTTTTGAAAACTTCTACGCCCCTAATTCCAGAAGATATCGTGATCAACCCCCCCAGTTTATCCAAAGCTTTTAATTAAAAAATATACTTATATATATATTTCAAGAAAAGTAAATAAAAATATACATATAATTATTTAAAAAAATTTTATATAAATAATATATATTATAATTATATTTTATTGTGTGTGTGTGTGTGTGTGTGTGTGTGTGTGTGTTGTGTGTGGTGTTTATATATTTTATTATATATTTTATATAATATATATATAATATATATATATATATTATAAAAATAACATAATATATTATAAATAATATATATAATATATATTGTATATATATATATATATATATATATATATATATATATATTTTATATATTAATATATATATATAAAAAATATATATATAATATATAATTTTATATAAATTTTTATATATTTTTTATGTAGTATATAAGTATGATGAACATATATATCAATATTGAATGTGTATTTAAAGTTATATACAAGAGGTGTATGTATAATATGTAGAAAATAATAAAATTTTATGATGTGGTTTATTATAATACAAAAGGTGTAGTATAAAGTATGAGAAAAATATATTAATAATAGAATTGTTTTAAAGTATAAAAATTCGAGGTGTAGTATGTATATGTATATTTTTAGTATTTTTTTCTTCTCTCCCCTCTCTTTTTCTCTCTCCTTTTCTCTCTCTCTCTCTCTCTCTCTCTCTCTCCTCCTCCTCCCTTTTCCCTTATTATATAATAAATTTTATAATATTATATTATATATGTGTGTGTGTTTGTGGTTTTTGTGTGTGTGTGAGTGTTTTGTGTGTGTGTGTTTTGTGTGTGGTGTGTGTGGTGTGGTGTGTTAAGAAAAGAAAATGAGAGAGAGGTATAGTTGAATATATATAATATATATATATATATAATAATATATATATAATATATATATATATATATTGTGTGTGTGTGTGGTTGTGTCTGTGTGTGTGTGTGTTGTGTGTTATAATAATATTATATATATATATATATATTATATATTATTAAAAGTATGTATGTAAAAGTATGTTGAACATATATATATATTTGAAGTGTTATATGTTTACAAGAGTGTGTTGAATAAGTATGTATGAACATATAATAATATATAGAAGTGTAATAGTATATATACAAAAAGTGTGTATGTATATAAGTATGTATGAAAATATATATAATTTTTATGAATGTGTATATAGTAATTTTACAAAAGGTGTTTTATGTATTGTATATTTATATGTATCTCTTTTCTCTCTCTCTTCTCTCTTCTCCTCTCTCTCTCTCTCTCTCTTCTTTATATATAATATATATTATATAATATATAATATATATATAATATATATAATATAATTAAAATGTGTGTGTGTGTGTGTGTGTGTGTGTGTGTGTGTGTGAGTGTTTGTGGTGTGGTGTGTTGTGTGTGTGTGTGTGTGTGTGTGTGTGTAGTATATATATATAA
>NW_023644153.1:96794-99294 GCF_015228065.2 Penaeus monodon | reverse complement strand
CTGCAGCAATCCTCGAACGAGTTCCTTTCGGAACTCAAACTGAGTAAGTTTACCGCCGAGGGCCCGGTGGATAGCCAGCGCGTTGGTCGTAGTCATATCCAACAGGTAAAAGAAAATCTTCTTATACCACTTGACGGTCTTCCTCGTCGTTGGATATGACTGCGCCAGCTGATCCGAGAGGTCGACACCCTTCATGCCGTTGTTGTAGGCAGCGACAACTTCAGGCTTCGACCTCTCCACCCTCGGCGGTTGGGGAGGCAGGGTAACGACCTTGCTGGTGTGGGCGGTAGAAAGCATCGTAACAGGACGCTTGTCCACCCACTGAAGGCAGATCATTCCGGTCTTGCTGGACCGGAAGTCGATTTGTCCCCGACTCGCCTGCAGGTCCGAGGGCATGCCACGCCGGTTGAGACGCACAGTCCCAACTGCACTGGTCTTCCTGGCCTGCAGGTAATGGAAGAGAGTCGGGGAGGTTGTACCAGTTGTCGGTGTATAACTGGTACCCTTGTCGAACAGATCTGCCTTCTCCAGCAGGTCGGTGACGGCCTTCATGCTGGATGGAAATACGCCGCGGTCCTGCCCCATGTAGATCTTGAAGGCCGCCGTATACCCTGCCTCTGGACCGTCGGACGAGCAAAGCTTGTAGACCTTCAGCCCTCTCCGAGCCCTCTTGCTCGGATTGTACTGGAGGGCGTGGTGACGCCCCTTGAAGGCCCACAAGCTCTCGTCGACGGTCACGTTTCTTGTTCGGGACGAAGGCGGATCGATACGTCGATTCCAAGACTCTAACACAGGGCGCAGCTTCCAAAGCCTGTCCTCCGCGGGATGCTCCCCTTCGTTGTCAGCGAAGTGGAGCGCGGAGGTCAGGGAAATCGTAGCGGTCCCTGGTCATCGTCTTGGCGAACACCGACGAGGACATTAACGGGTCCGTCGACCACCATTCCCTCTGGTCCCTCTTCGACTGAAGGCCCATCAGGAATCGTAAGCCGACATAGGAGCGGACTTCCTGCACCGTTGTGTCCTCCCACCCTTCATATGGGATGAAGGGTGCGCGGGTTCGTCGAACATACCTGTGGTTGGAATAAAAAGACATTGTAAAATCAGGGGGGTTTTTCAAAAAAAGACATGTAGAAAATTACGATTTCAAGTCAGAATATACAGAGATATTGTTTTTTACTTACCGATTCGTCTCGTCCACGATGGTCTGAAACAACTCCTCTGGGAACACACTGGTGAACACTTCTAATGGGGTCGACGAGTCTTCAAGGGGTGCTTTCACACCCGGTGTCCCCTCGAAGCAGTGACGCCTGACGAAATTCTCCCTCTTCGACCAACAAAAAGAGGGAGTTCCCGGAGCATTACGCTCCCAATGTCGTCTGACGTATTCTGCGAGGGGTCGTCGGATCCAAAGAGGTATCCACCAGCGGGACATAGTCAAAATCTTCATCTGAGTCGTCGTCCACACCCGACTCTTCGGTATCGAACTCGGATCCCTCCCAATCCGAGTCGTCACCGTCAAATCGAGTGGAGATTTCAACTTCTGTAAAAAAAATACAAAGGTAAACGTGAGTTCTCTGTGGAAATAGTCTTGGTATGCAGAAACAAAGTCAATGTTCCAACGACACGTTTTTTTTATCAAGTCAAAAAAAGGAAAACTTACCAGAGAGATCGCTAGTCTAGGCAATTTCAGAGGAGGTGTATAATCCTCTTCGTCTGTAGAATACAGGTATAGAAGAGGATATGGGGCATTCCGCAAGCGTTGGATTCCGACGTCGATGGCTGGGGGTCATCAACGTCGCTGAACGAGAGGTCCCGAAACAGCAGGGAAATCCTTGGCTTGCGGCCGCGGCGTACAGAAAGTTGTCTTGACATTTTGCAAGGTCAGCTTCTTCCATCCAAGTGATTATCTTCCCCTTTGGGTCGCCTTTATTGCGATTTTTCAGAGGCATTAGCCAATCAGATTCGCCATGTCGGGTCACGTGAGTCACGTGAGGTAATTCGGGGAACGTGGTAAACTATGGCTGAACTACTCTACTGGCAATCATTGTCCCCCAAAAGATCTAGAAAATCACGTAAACACGCACATGCAGACGCGTACACACGTACACACCACGCACATGCAGAAACGTACACACGTACACACACGCACATGCTCTCTCTCTCTCTCTCTCTCTCTCTCTCTCTCTCTCTCTCTCTCTCTCTCTCTCTCTCTCTCTCTCACACAACACACACCACACACACACACCACACACATGCTCTCTCTCTCTCTCCTCTCTCTCTCTCTCTCTTCTCACACACACACACACACACACACCCCACACACACGCTCTCTCTCTCTCTCTCTCTTCACAAAACAAAAACACACACACAGACACACACGCACATGCTCTCTCTCTCTCTCTTCGCTCTCATTCTCACACAGACACAAAGTACAGTAAGGACGTGCGTCATGGTAGAAAACTTGCTGAGTGACTGTTTAGGTTTCAGAGAGAAAAAATAA
>NW_023644153.1:83306-86694 GCF_015228065.2 Penaeus monodon | reverse complement strand
TATTAATAATATTAAATAAAAAATAATATATATATATTTTTTATATATATTAATAATGATAAAGTATATTTTTCATAGACATAATCATTTATATATATGTATATATAAATATGTAAAATATGTATATATATATATATAATATATATATATATATATATATATATAATATATATATATATATATATACACTCTTTCACTCTCTCTCTCCTCTTCTCTCTCTCTCTCTCTTGATATATAATATATATATATATATATATATATATATATATATATAGATAGATATATTTATATCGTTTTCGTGTGTGTGTGTGTGTGTTTGTGTTTATCTGTGTGTGATTGCGTGTGTATACATGTGTGCGCGTGTGTTTCTGCATACATGCTATATATATATATATATATATATATATATATATATATATATATATATATATATATTATATATATATATATATATATATATATATATATATATATATATATATATGATATATATATATGCATATATGTATTATATATATATATTATATATATATATATATATATATATATTATATATATATATATATATATATATATATAATATATGATATATATATATATTACACACACATGTATATACACACACTCACACCACAACACACACCACACACACACACACAACCACAACCACCACCATATATATGAATTATATATATAGATATTATATAATATATATATTAATATATAATATAGATATATTTATTTATATTATATATTATATATATATATATATATATAATATATATATAGTCAAGATATATATATATATATATCTCTATTATGTATGTATGTGTGTTGTGTGTGGTGTGTGCTGTTGGTGTGTGTGTGTGTGTGTGTGTTCTGTGTGTATTATATATATATATATATATATATATATATATATATATATATATATATTAATTATATATTTATTGATATTACACACATAGTAATATATATATTATTTATTCAATTATATATATATATATATATATATAGAATATATATATAATATACTATATTAATATATATATATATTTATATATATATATATACACATATAATATATATATAATATATTATATATATATATATATATAATAATATATATATAGATATATATATATCTATATAGTATATATATATAATGCATGTATGGCAGAAAAAACACACGCGCCACACATGTATACACCACGCAATCACACAACAGATAACACAAAACCAAACACACACACACACGAAACGATATAATATATCATTATATATATATATAATATATATATATATATATATATATATATCAAGAGAGAGAGAGAGTAGAGAGAGAGAGAGAAGAGTGAAAGAGTTGTATATATATATATATATATATATCTATATATATATAGATATATATAATACTAATATATACTAAATAGATATCATATTGATAGCGTACATACATATTAAAGAGTATGTCTATGAAAAATATAAATTTATCCATTAGTGTTATATATATTATTACATATATATAGATATAGATTTAGTTAGTTTATATAGCCATCTAAGATTCACACACACACCACACACACACACAACACCACACACGCACGCACGCACACCCCACACAGACAACACACACAGGGACACACACACACATACAGACACACATACATACACACAAACACACACACAAACACACACACAAACACACACACAAACATACACACACAGTCTAAAGAAATCGGAAAACACACAACACATCACAAATTACACCTCCACACCTCAACAACACCCCCCCCCCCCCACCCACACACACAATCAACACTATACACCACAATACAACATACATCCACACCACGGCAATTACATATCACCCACATACGCCATACAAATACACACGTCACGCACGCACGCACGCACGCAAGCCACACACCATCACTAACACAACACACACACACATACCACACACACCACACACACACACACACACAAGTGTGTGTGTTTGTGTGTGTGTGGTATATATATATATATGACGTATATGTAATAATATGCATATATCTGTATATAATATAATATATATATATAATATATATATATATATATATCATATCTATAGTATGCATACAAGAACATTCATCATCATTCAATAAACGGTATGCCATGTTTGAGCAGCGTGGACCTCTTCACCATCTTCGCCACTCAACTCGATCTTGCGCTTTCTTTCCACTTGTACCATTCGACAAACCGCAAATGTCTTTGATGTTGTCGCTCAGTCTGTCTTTCGGTTGCCTCTTCCTCTGTTTCCATTTACTCCTGTCAGCAAGTCTTTCTCAGTACTTTTACTCGCTCATCACATGACAATAAACTTAATCCTCCTGTTCAAGATGTCCAACAGCCGCTAGTTCTTTACAATGTATTTTCTCTCAGAACTCATCATTCGTCTTCTTCTCTGGTCAAGCTAATACGCAGTACTCGTCTATAACACCGAATTTCAATCTATTGATACTTTTTCTTGTCTATCTACTTCAGCACCCAACACTCAGACCATATGATGCAATTGGGAAAACTAATGAGTTTTCTCATTACCATCATCTTTGTCCGTAAGGGTAATGCTTCGGTCTTCAGATGTTATTGAGAGCACTGTGGCGTTTGGCAATGGTGATTCTTCTTTTTATCTCCGGTTGAATCTCTATGCATTAGTTAAAACAGCTCCAAGATAAGTGAACTCTTCACATTTTCTACAATCATTCCATTGCTTGTAACATGTTCATCATTGTTCATGCCGTTTTCTTGTAATCTTCATGATCTTAGTTTTCTTGGCATTAAAAAATAACAGGCAGCCTTTTCGCTTATTTGCTGCTTGTCTTTCCCTATTTTATTTCTAAAACTTCTTTTTTTTCATTTCTATTGTTTTTCTCTTAATTCTTTTTCCTTTCATTTTTCTATTTTTTTTTTTTTATTCTAACTTTATCTAGTAGTTGTTGTAGTTCAGTGATTACTGCTGCAACTTAAAACTATATCATTGGATACCTTAGATTTGATATTTTGTATCCTCCAACATCTACAGTTCCTTCAAAATATATGTTAAAGAGGTGCGGAGGGACAGAACGCAACCCTGTCGCATCCTGTTTGACGTCGAAACCATTCTGTAACCCATAAGTGGTCTTACAGTTGATTGTTGTTTGTCATTACATGGCTTTTATTGTTGGATGATGTGTTTTGAAAATTCATATCGTATATTATTCCAGAAGATATCGTGAGAAAAACAGTATCAATAGCTTTAAATTTAAATATATATAACAAATATATATTGCCTAGAAAAGTAAATAAGAGAGAGAGTATACATATGAATAGATATAAATATATATATATATATATATATAATCTATAT
>NW_023644153.1:52500-55000 GCF_015228065.2 Penaeus monodon | reverse complement strand
TATTACTATTATTATTGTAGTTGTTATTAGTACAGATGTAAAAATACATATTATAGCAGCAATAATTGCAATAATAATGATAATAATGGCAATAATGATGATAATGATGATGATGATGATGATAATGATGATAATGATGATAATGATGATGATGACGATAATAATGATGATAATCATGATAATAATGATGAGAATAACAGGAATTGTGTCCATATATAATAAAAAAGGTAAAGGAAAAACAAAAAAGTCAAAAAAGCATAATAATGATAATAATTACCAGAATTCTATTAATCATGACAATAATGATGATAAAAGTGAGAATAAAGAGAATTTGGATAACATTTGATTATTATTAATATTATTACTATTATCATTATTATTATCATTATTATCATTATTATTATTATTATTATTATTATTATTATTATTATTATTATTATTATTATTATTATCATTATTATGATTTTTACTGGTAGTATAATTGTAAAAATAATTAATATAACAGTAATAATTACAGTAATAACGATATTAATCAAAATTATGATATAAATAATTATTATCAAACGTTATTATTGTTATTATTATTGTTATTACTATTATTATTGTAATTGTTATTAGTAGAGATGTAAAAATATATATTATAACTGCAATAATTGCAATAATAATGATAATAATTGCAATAATGATGATAATAACTGTAATAATGATGATAATGATGATGATAATTAAGATAATGATGATAATGATGATGATAACGATAATAATGATAACGTTAATAACAGGAAATGTGTCCATATATAATAAAAAAGGTAAAAGAAAAAAAATCCCAAAAGTCGAAAAAGCTGCAAAATCTAGCGAAATATAGCCTTTTGAGAGGAGATTCCAAAATGACGTTTTTTCCATTCATTTGATGATTCTGGCAATTATTAGGGTAATAATGATAATAATTACCAGAATTCTATTAATCATGACAATAATGATGATAAAAGTAAGAATAAAGAGAATTTGCATAACATCTGATGATTATTAATATTATTACTATTATCATTATTAGATCATTATGATCATTATTACTATTATTATTATTATTATTATTATTATTATTATTATTATTATTCTATTTATTAGTATTATTGCCAAAAAAATATTATAACTGTAATAATAACAATGATAATAATAATAAGTATAATTATGATAATACTAATTGTTATAATATTGTTATTAATATTATTATTGTTATTATTATCATTATTATTATTTTTACTGGTAATATAATTATAAAAAATTATTATTGTAACAGTAATAATTACAGTAATAACGATATTAATTAAAATAATGATATAAATAATTATTATAAAAACGTTATTATTGTTATTATTATTTTTATTACTATTATTATTGTAGTATTTAATAGTATAGACGTAAAAATATATATTATAACTGCAATAATTGCAATAATAATGATAATAATTGCAATAATGATGATAATAATTACAATAAGGATGATAATGATGATGATAATGATGATAATGATGATATTTATGATGATAACGATAATAATGATGATAATCATGATAATAATGATGATAATAACAGGAATTGTGTCTATATATAATAAGAAAAGGTAAAAGAAAAAAATCCCAAAAGTTGAAAAACGGCAAAATCTAGCGAAATATAGCATTTTGAGAATAGACTCCAAAATGAAGTTTTTTCCTTTCATTTGATGATTCTGACAATTATTAGGGTAATAATGATAATAATTACCAGAATTCTTTTAATCATGACAATAATGATGATAAAAGTGAGAATAAAGAGAAGTGTGATAACATTTGATGATTATTAATATTATTACTATTATCATTATTATTACCATTAATATCATTATTATTATCATTATTATTATTATTATTATTATTATTATTATTATTATTATTATCATTATCATTATTATTATTATTATTCTTACTTTAATTATTAGTATTATTGCCAAAAAAATATTGTAACTGTAATAATAACAATAATAATAATAAATATAATTATAATAATACTAATTGTTATAACATTGTTATTAATATGATTATTGTTATTATTATCATTATTATGATTTTTACTGGTAGTATAATTGTAAAAATAATTATTATAACAGTAATAATTACAGTAATAACGATATTAATTAAAATAATGATATAAATAATAATTATAAAAACGTTATTATTGTCATTATTATTGTTATTACTATTATTATTGTAGTTGTTATTAGTATAGATGCAAAAATATATATAATAACTGCAATAATTGCAATAATAATGATAATAATTGCAATAATAATGATAATAATTGTAATAATGATGATAATAATTGCAATAATTATGGTAATGATGATGATAATGATGATAATGATGATGATAACGATAATAATGATGATAATCATGATAATAATGATGATAATAACAGGAATTGTGTCCATATATAATAAAAAAAGGTAAAAGAAAAAAAAACC
>NW_023644153.1:47500-50000 GCF_015228065.2 Penaeus monodon | reverse complement strand
TTATAAAATATATATTTTGGTTTGTGTTTTCATTATAACATATATACTATAATATTTTTTACTATAAATAATATATAATATAATATTTAATTATCTATATATATTATATATATTATATTAATAATTATTATTATATATATATTTTTATATTTTTATTAAAAATTAAAAAAAAAAAAAACACACACACACACAACAAAAACAAAAAAAAAAAAAATATATAATAAAATATTAAAATAATATTAATAAAATATTATAGACATATAAAATTTAATATATAAAATAATATTTAAACATATATGATAATATAATTATAATATAAAATATTTAAAATATATTATATTATTTTTAATTTTTTAAAAAAAATTTATATTATAAAAAAAAAAAACACACACTCACACACACACACACACACAACACACACACACACACACACATATATTATATATATATTTTATAATATTTTTTGTTGTGTGTGTGTGTGTGTGTGGTTGTGGGTGGTGTGTTGTGTGTGTGTGTTTGTTGTGTGTGTTTGGTCCGTTTATGTATTCTGTGTGTGACGGGGCGCGGGGTGTGTATGTGTGTCTGTGTGTTTGTGGTGTGTGTGTTTTTGGGGGGTGTGTGTGATGTGTTTATGTGTGGGGTGGGGTGTGTGGTGTGTTGGTTTTTTTGTTTGTGTGCCCGTGTGTGGTTTTTGTATACGTAACACCACGCATACACGCACACAAACCCATCTGTATGTCTAACCTTCTGCCTGTCGCCAGTCTCACTATCTGTCTGTCGTCACCCCTTTCGCTCACATCTGTCTGTCTGTCCCCTGTCTCGCTTACTATTTTCTGTATGTCCGTTTTTTTGCTGCCCCTCTCTCTGTCACCTGTCTGTCTTCTTCTTCTTCCCGTTCTCTGCTGTCTTCTGTCTGCTGTCTTTTTATTTTTGTCCCGTCTGTCTGTCTTCTGTTTCCCCCTTTTCCCCTCTTTTCTCTCTCTATGTGTGTGTGTGTGTATGTATGTGTGTGTCTATGTGTGTGTGTGTGCATTTTTGGTGTGTGTGTGTGGTGTGGTGTTGTATCTGTTTATGGGATGTGTGTGTGTGGTGTGTGTTGTGTAAAAATATAAATGGCCATATATAAAAATAATTTTATATATTATTTAATATATATAATATATTATACGATATATATAATATATATATTAAAATATTGTTTATATATATCTATACATAAAAATATCTAATCTATATCTATCTCTCTATCACTATTATCTATCTATCTATCTTTTTAAAACACACCACACTACACACACACAACCCCCCCCACACACACACCACACCACATACACCACACACATAAATTATATATATATATATATATATTATATATATATTATATATATTATAATATACATAATCAAAATATTTATTCTATATGTATACATATTATACCAAAAAACATCAGAATATATATTTATTTTCTTTTCTTATATATAGATATATATTAAAAATTATATATATATATATATTAAAATTTTTTTGTGTGTGTGTGTGTGTGTGTTGTGTGGTGTGTGTGTGTGTTGTAAACCCTTTTCCCCACTTTCACACACGGGCCCTTTAAACCCACCAAAACTCTCGCAGTGTTTTCCCTATCTTCCCCTAAACCCCAAAGGGCTCCCCGGGACCCCTTGTAGCAGACCCCTTTCCCTTTCTTCTATTGTCAACACATAACTTATTAAATTATAAATTAACTTTAAAGCTAAACTAGCCTTACATACCCCACCTTTGCTAGACATGCAACGACCGACATCCGCGGGCCTTCCGCCTCGCGACGTGTCCCGTATAACCCATCACATCCCTCCTCCACACTTCCGAGACATCGCAATCATGTGAGTTTCCTAGTTCATCTGTTTAAAAAGGGGCGCCCGCGAGCGACAAAAAGCAGCCTACAGCACGTGACTGACTGAACCTGTCCGTCTTGACCATTCTCTCTCGTTACAATATTGCGCAAAAAAGCAAGAAATCTGTTTTACCCTTTGCGCTGCCCAAAATTCCGATAGTGCCAGACGCGACTTTTTTTGCACTCTACCGCTCATCGTCCCTCGTTACAGTGTGTGTGTGTGTGTTGTGTGTTGGGGTGTGTGTGTTGTGTGTTTTTAGTTTGTGTTGTGTCTGTGTGTGGGGTGGGTGTGTGTGGGGTGTGGTGGTGGTTTGTTCGTGTGTTGTATAGGTCTGATGTGTGTGTGTGTGTGTGTGTAATAAATAGAATGGATATAGAAAAAAATAAAAAAAATATTATTACATATATTTCTAATTTTTTTTTGTTTTACTTATACATATTTTTATATATACATGTATATATTATATTTATATTATAATATTTAATATATATATATAATTATAATATAATTTTAAAATAATTTTATATATAATATATATTAATATTATATATATAAAATTATAAAAACCACCCACCACCCAAAACACACACACACACACACACACACACAACACA
>NW_023644153.1:27500-32500 GCF_015228065.2 Penaeus monodon | reverse complement strand
TTTTTCCTTTTTTTATTATATATGGGCACAATTCCCGTTATTTCATCATTATTATCAGTTATCATCATTTTTTTCGTTTTTCATCATCATTTTCATCATTACATCATCATTACCATAATTATTGCAATTATTATCATCATTATTACAATTTTTATCATTATTATTGCAATATTATCATTTTATTGAAAAATTGCAGTTATTATATATATTTTTTTCATCATACTAATAAACAACTACAATTAAAAGTAATAACATAATAAGAAATAAAAACTTTTATAATTATTATTTTTATCTTATTTTTAATAATATCGTTTTTACTGTAAATTTTTACTGTTATAATAAAAATTTTTACAATTATACTACCATAAAATCATAAAAAGATAAAATAAAAATAATCATATTTAAAAACAATTTATAACAATTAGTATTATTATAATTTATTTTTTATTATTTTGTTTTTATTACATTACAATATTTTTTTGGCAATAAAACTAATAATTTAAAATAAGAATAAAATAATAAAATGATAATGAAATAAAAATAATAAAAATAATAATAATAATAAAAATAATAAAAATAATAAAAATATAATAATAATGATATTAAAGGTAAAAATGATAATATAAAAAATTAAAAATCATCAAAAATTAAACACTTCTTTTTTATTTTCACTTTTTTCATCTTATTTTCATGATTAAAAGAATTCTGGTAAATTTTTATCATTATTACCCTAAAATGTCAGAATCATCAAATGAAGGAAAAAAAATTTTTATTTTTGGGTCAATTTTCAAAATGCTATATTTTTGCTAGATTTTGCCGTTTTTCAACTTTTTGGGGTTTTTTCTTTTACCTTTTTTTTATTTATATATAGACACAATTCCTGTTATTTTCTCATTATTTCATGTTATCATCATTATTATGTTATCATATAAATATCATCATTATCTCATTTCATCATATTATCATCCTTATTGTAAATTTTTTCATCATTATTGCAATTATTTTCTTATTTGCAATTATTGCGTTATAATATAATTTTTTTCGTCTATACTATTAAATACTACAATAATAATGTAAAAAAATAAAATAAAAAAAATAACGTTTTTTTTAAAAATTATTTTTATCTTATTTTAAATTAAAATCGTTTTACTGTAATTATTACTGTTACAATAATAATTTTTTTAATTATATTACCCGTAAAAAAAATAATAATGAAATAAAAACAAAATAATTTAATAAAATATTATAACAATTATATTATCATAATTATACTTATTATTTTTTCATTGTTTTATTACATTAAATATTTTTTTGGCAATAATACTAAAAAATAGAATAATAATAATAAAAAATAATATAATTAATAATAAAAATGTAATAATGATCTAATGATTAATAAAAGATAATAGTAAAAAATTTAAAAATCATCAATTTATGCAAAAATTTTCTTTTTCTTTTCTTTTTTCTCATTTTGTCATGATTAATAGAATTCTGGTAATTATTATCATTATTTCCCTAAAAATTGCCAGAATACAAGAAAGGAAAAAAAAGTCATTTTTGGGAAACTCCTCTCAAAGGCTAATTTCGCTAGATTTTGCAGTTTTTTTGACTTTTGGTTTTTTTTTTTTTTTACTTTTTTATTTTTATGGACCATTTCTTTATTATCATCATTATTATCATGATTTCTCATTATTATCGTTATCTCATCATTATCTCATTTCTTAATTTTCCATCATTATCATCATTTTTCAGTTATTTCATCATTATTGCAATTATTATCATTATTAAATTGCAAATTGCAGTTATAATATTATTTTTACATCCTACTAAAACAATTACAATAATAATATAAAAACAATAATAATAAAAATAATAACGTTTGATAAAAATTTATTTATATCATAATTTTTATTAATATGTTTTTACTGAATTATTACTGTTATATTTTTATTTTTCAATTATATACCATAAAAAACTATAAAGATAATAATAACAATAATAATATTAATAAGGGGGTTTTAACAATTAGTATTAAAATGATTATACATTATTATAAATTTTGTTATTTTTAAGTTATAAAAATTTTTTTTGGGAATAAACTAATTAATTAAAATAATAAAAATAATATATTAAAATAATAATAATAAAATAATAATAATAATAAAATATATAAAAATAATTGATAAAATAATAAAATAATGATAATATAATAATATTAAAATAATCAAAAGTTATCCAAATTCTCTTTTTTTCTCCTTTTTTCATCATTATTTCATGATTATAGAATTCTGGTAATATTATCATTATTTTGCTTTTTTGACTTTTTTTTTTTTCCTTTTTCCTTTTTTTTTATATGACACAATTCCGTTTTCTCATCATTATTATCATGATTATCTCATTATTATCGTATCTCATCTTTTCATCATTATCATCATCATCATCATCTTATCTCATTATTGCCCAAATTTTTATCATTATTTTTGCCCCTTATTGCTGCTATAATATGTATTTTTACATCTGTACTAATAACAACACAATAAAAATAGTAATAACAATAAAAAAACAATAATAAAGTTTTTAAATGATCATTATATCATTATTTTAATTAATAGTTATACTGTAAAATTTTTACTGTTACAATAATTATTTTTACAATTTACTACCAGTAAAAAATAATAAAATGATAAAATAAAAATGTAAAAATTAAAAACAATATTATAAAAAATTTGTATTTTCATAATTATACTTATTTTTTTTATTATTGTTATTATTACATGTTTAAATATTTTTTTTGGTAATAATACTAATAATTTAAGTAAAAGATAAATTTAATAAAAAATTATAATAATAATAAAATAAAAATAATAATAATAAAAATAATAATAAAATAATAATAATAAAAATTAATAATAATGATAATGGTAATAATATTAATAATCATCAAATTTATCCAAATTCTTTTTATTCTCTTTTTTATATCATTATTGTCATGATTAATAGAATTCTGGGAATATTATCATTAGTCCCCCAAATAATTTCCAGAATCATCAAATGAATGGAAAAAAAAATATTTTGGAGTCTACCTAAAGGCTTATTTTTTCTAAAGTTGTCGCTTTTTCGCTTTTGGTTTTTTTTTTTTTTACCTTTTTTATGATATATGGACACAAATTTCCCGTTATTACATCATTTTTATAGTTATCATCAAACTTATCATCATTTTCACATCGTTATCATCATTTTACAATTTTTCATCATTATTTCAATTATTATCATTATTTTTGGGAATTATGATTTATTTTTACATCTATACTAAACAAAATACAATAATAATAGTAAAACAAAAATAAACAATAATAAGTTTTTTTTTTAATAATGATTTAATAATTATTTTAATTAAAATCGTTATTACTGTAATTATTACTGTTACAATAATTTTTTTTACAATTATACTACATTTAAAAAAAATAATAATGATAATAATAATAACAAAAATAATATTAATAGCCATTTATAACAATTTTGATTATTATAATTTAAATTATTATCATTATTATTATTGTTTTTCATTATAGTTATAAATATTTTTTCATTAAAACTAATAATTTAAAATAAAATGATAAAATAAGAAATAATAAAAATAATAATAAAAATAATAATAAAAATAATAATAAAAAATGATAATAAAGATAATAATTGATAATAGAATAATATCAATAAACATCAAAATTATCCAAAATTTTCTTTATTCTCACTTTTATATCATTAAGTCATGATTTAGAGAATTCGGGGAATATTTCATTATTACCCTAATAAATTCCAGAATCAAATGAAAGGAAAAAAAAAGTCCCTTTTTTGGGGTTTACTCTCAAAGGGTTATTTTGCTAGTTTTGCCGCTTTTTCGACTTTGGGATTTTTTTTTCTTTTACCTTTTTTTTTTTTTTATGGACACAATTCCTGTTATTACATCATTTTTTCATGATTATCATCATTATCAAAAGTTTTTCATCATCATTATTTCTTTTTCATTTATATCATCATTTTCATCATTATTGCAATTATTAAAATCATTATGGCAATTATTTCATCATTATTGCAATTTTTACATTATTTTGCAAATTTTTGCAGTTTTAAATTTTTTTTACATTATGCTAATACAAAACAAAAATAATGTAATACAATAATAATAAAAATAATAACGTTTTTATAAAAATTATTTTTAAACGTTATTTTAATTAAATTTAATTTCTTTTTAATTGTTACTGTTATAATAATTATTTTTTTCAATTTTACCAGAAAAATAAAAATAAAGAAACTAAAAAAAATAATAAAATTTAAAAACAATATCAAACAATTAGTTTTTTTAATTATACTCATTATTATTATTATTTTTATTATTCAGTTATAATTATTTTTGGCAATAATGCTAATAAATTTAAAATAATAATTAATAATAATAATAATAATAATATAATAATAATGATAATGATAAAATAATAATAATAATAATAATGAAGTAATAAAATAATAATAATAAAGATAAATATAATATAAAATATTAATCTCTCAAAGTTATCCAAATTGGTTATATATTATATATATATATATATATAAATATAATAATAATATATATATATATATAATATGTGTGTGTGTGTGTGGGTTTTGTGTTGTGTGTGGGTGTGTGTGTGTGTGTTGTTGGTTTTTGTGTGTGAAAGTAAAATAAACATACATATGTGATTATATAATATTATATATTAAAATATATATATATATATATGTATATATAATCTATATATATTTTATATAAGAAGATATCTAATCTATTCTTACTATATCTAATCTATATATTATATATATATATATATATAATTTATATATATTATATTTTATATATATATTTTTCTATGGTGTGTGTGTGCTTGTGTTATTTGTGTGTGTATTTATATATATATATATATATATTATATATAATATATATATATTATATATATATAATTATA